>NW_017732909.1:29093-65199 GCF_001890085.2 Hipposideros armiger
AAACTGTCTTTCATATCCCTGTGGCAATATTGTAGTTAACTATTTATGCTGTCTAATCCTTTCCTCTTTTCCCTCATCCCCACCCCCTCCCAACTAGCAACCATCAGTTGTTCCTCTATATCTCTGAGACCATTTTTGTTTACTTTGCTCATTCACTCAGTTTTTTAGATTCCACATATAAGTGAAATCATATGATATATGTCTTTCTCCAACTGACTTATTTCACTCAACATAATAGTCTCCAGGCCCATCCATATCGTCGCAAATGGTACAATTTCATTCTTCTTTATAGCGGAGTAATAATCCATTGTATAAATGTACCAGTTTCTTAATCCAGTCATCTACGGATGGGCATTTCGGTTGTTTCCAAGTCTTGGCTATTGTGAATAGCACTGCAATAAACATAGGGGTGCATATATTTTTTTTGAATTAGCATCTTGGGTTTCTCTGGATAGATAACCAAGAGTGGAATTGCTGGGTAATACGGTAGTTCCATTTCCAGTTTTTTTGAGATATCTCCATACTGATTTCCATAATGGGTTCCCTTTTCTCCACAACCTCGCCAGCTCTTGTTGTTTGTTGATTTATTGATGATAGCCATTCTGACCAGAGTGAACTGATATCTCATTGTGGTTTTTATTTGCATTTCTCTAATGATTAGTGAGGTTAAACATTTGTTCATATGCCTGTTGTCCATCTGTATGTCCTCTTTAGAGAATGCCTCTTCATATCCTCTGCCCATTTTTTAATTCAGTTTTTTTTTTGGTGTTGGGTTGAATGAGTGTTTTATAAATTTTGGATATTACCCCATTATCAGATATATCATTGGCAAATATCTTCTCCCATTCAGTAGGCTGCCTTTTTGTTTTATTGATGATTTCCTTAGCTGTGAAAAAACTTTTAAGTTTGATGTAATCCCATATGTTAAGTTGTTCTTTTGTTTCCTTTGCCTGACGGGATATCTCCGTAAAAATATTAATCAGGGTAATGTCTGCAAATTTACTCCATATGTTTTCTTCTAGGAGTTTTATGGTTTCAGGTCTTACATTGCAGTCTTTAATCCATTTTGAACTTGTTCTTGTATATGGTTTAAGTAGGTGGTCCATTTTCATTTTTTTGCACGTTTCAGTTCAATTTTCCCCGCACCATTGATTAATAGACTATCTTTACTCCAATGTAAATTCTTGCTTCCATTGTCATAGATTAAATGACCATGTATGGGTGGGTTTATTTCTGGGCTTTCTATTCTGTTCCATTGATCTATGTGTCTGTTTTTATGCCAGTACCATACTGTTTTGATTACTGTAGCATTGTAGTATGATTTGAGGTCGGGTAATGTGACACCTCCCACATTGTTCTTATTTCTCAAGATTGTTGTGGCTATTCAGGGTCTTTTATGGCTCCATATAAATTTTCGGATTTTATGTTCTATTCCTGAGAAAAATGTTCTTCATACTTTGATAGGAATTGCATTGAATCTATGTATTGCCTTAGGTAGTATTGACATTTCAATTATATTAATTCTTTCTATCCATGAACATGGTATGTATTTCCATTTATTTGTATCTTCTCTCTTCAATGTCTTATAATTTTCTGAGTACAGGTCTTTTACTTCTTTGGTTAAATTTATTCCTAGGTATTTTATTGTTTTTGAAGTAATTGTAATTGGGATTGATTTCCTGATTTCTTCTTCTGAAAGTTTATTATTGGTGTATACAAATGCAACTGATTTCTGAATATTAATTTTGTATCGTGCTACCCTACTAAATTCATTTATCAGTTTTTTGGTGGAGTCTTTGGGATTCTCTCTATATAGTATCATATCATCTGCATATAATGACAATTTGACTTCCTCATTTCCAATTTGGATGCCTTTTATTTCATTTTCTTGTCTGATTGCTGTGGCTAAAACTTCCAGAACTATGCTGAATAGAAGTGGTGAAAGTGGGTAGCCTTGTCTTGTTCCTGATTTTAAGGGGAAAGCTTTAGCCTTTCCCCATTGAGTACAATGTTTGCTGTGGGCTTACCATATATGGCCTTTATTATGTTGAGATATGATCCCACTATTCCCACTTTGCTAAGAGTTTTTATCATAAATGGCTGCTGGATTTTGTCAAATGCTTTTTCTGCATCTATTGATATGATCATATGATTTTTATTTTTCATTTTGTTAATGTGATGTATTACATTAATTGATTTGCAGATATTGAACCAACCTTGCATACCAGGAATGAATCCCACTTGATCATGGTGTATGATCTTTTTAATGTGACGCTGAATTCGGTTTGCTAGTATTTTGTTGAGAATTTTTGCATCTATGTTCATTAGGGATATCGGCCTGTAGTTTTCTTTTTTGTAATATCTTTGTCTGACTTTGGGATCAGAGTAATAGTGGCCTCATAAAATGTACTTGGGAGCCTTCCCTCCTTCTGTATTTTTTGGAATAGTTTGAGGAGAATAGGTATTAATTCCTTTTTGAATGTTTTGTAAAATTCGCCTGTGAAGTCATCTGGTCCAGGACTTTTGTTTGTTGGAAGCTTGTTGATTACTGACTCAATTTCTTTGGTAGTAATCAGTCTGTTCAGAGTTTCTGAGTTTTTTGGGGGTCAGACTTGGTAGATTGTATGCTTCTAGAAAATTATCCATTTCTTCCAGATTGTCAAAATTGTTGGCATATAGCTGCACGTAGTATTTTCTTAGAATTTCCTTTATCTGTGGCATCTATTGTCACTTCTCCTTTTTCATTTCTGATTTTATCAATTTGGGTCATCTCTCTCTTTTCCTTCATGAGTCTGGCTAAGGGTTTGTCGATTTTGTTTATCTTTTCAAAAAACCAGTTCTTGGTTTCATTTATCTTTTGTATTGCTTTTTTGGTCTCTATTTCATTTATCTCTGCTCTGGTCTTTATTATTTCCTTCCTTGTACTCCTTTGGGCTTGTTTTGCTGTCCTTTTTCCAGTTCCCTTAGGTGTGAAGATAGTCTGTTGATATGAGATTGTTCTTGTTTCTTTAGATATGCCTGCATTGCTATGAATTTCCCTCTTAGGTGTGCTTTTGCTGCATCCCATAGGTTTTGAGTTGTGTTTTCATTTTCCTTTGTCTTGAGATAACTTTTGATTTCTTCCTGGATCTCAGTTTTGACCCACTCGCTATTTAGTAGCATGTTATTCAGCCTCCATGTATTTGTATGCTTTCCGGGTTTCTTCTTATAATTGATTTCTAGTTTCATAGCATTGTGGTCAGAGAAGATGCTTGATATGTTTTCAATCTTCTTAAATTTATTGAGACTTGTTTTGTGTCCTAACATGTGGTCTATCTTGGAAAATGTCCCATGTGCACTTGAGAAGAATATATATTCTGTTGCTTTGGGGTGAAATGCTCTAAAAATATCACTTAAATCGAGCTGGCCTAAAGTGTCATTGAAGGCCACTGTTTCCATGTTTATTTTCTGTCTGGAGGATCTGTCCATTGGTGACAACAGAGTGTTGAAGTCCCCTACTACGATAGTGTTGCTGTTGATCTCTGTCTTTAAGTCTGTCAAAATCTGTTTTATATATTTAGGAGCTCCTAAGTTGGGTGCATAGATGTTTACTAGGGTTATGTCCTCTTTTTGAATCAATCCTTTTATTATTATGTAGTGTCCTTCTTTGTATTTAATTGTACTCTTCATTTTAAACTCTATGTTGTCTGAAATAAGTAGTGCTCCTCCCGCTTTTTTCTCATTTCCATTTGTGTGAAATATCTGATTCCATCTCCTTATTTTCAGTCTGTGTGTGTCTTTTGACCTGAGATGAGTCTCTTGTAAACAGCATATGCATAGGTCCTGTTTTCTTATCCACTCAGCCACTCTACATCTTTTGATTGGAGCATTTAATCCATTCAATTTAAAGTGATTATTGATAGGTGCATATTTATTGCCATGTTGTTATTTGTATTTCTGATCTTCCTGGGTTATCTTGTTTTCCCCTTTCTTCTGTTCAAAAAAGCTCTTTTAACATTTCCTGCAAGGCTGGCTTGGTGGTAATGAATTCCTTAAGCTTATTCTTTTCTGTGAAGCTCTTTATCTCCCCTTCAATTTTAAGTGATAGCCGTGCTGGGCAGTGCAATCTTGATTGTAGGCCTTTATTTTGCATCACTTTGAATATTTCCTGCCACTCCCTTCTGGCCTGCAGAGTTTCTGTAGAAAAGTCAGCTGTTAATCTTATAGGCGTTCCTTTGTATGTAACCTGTTGTCTTTCTCTTGCTGCTTTTAGGATTGTGTCTTTGTCTTTAATCTTTGCCATTTACACTATGATGTGTCTTGGTGTGGACCTGTTTGAGTTCAGCTTGTTTGGAACTCTCTGAACTTCCTGGGCTTGTATGTTGATTTCCTTCACCAGGGTAGGGAAGTTTTCAGTCATTATTTCTTCAAATACATTCTCGATCCCTTGCTTCTTCTCTTCTCCTTCTGGTATTCCTATGATGTGAATGTTGTTGCGCTTGAAGTTGTCCCACAGGTCTCTTAAACTATGTTCATTGTTTTTTATTCTTTTTTCTTTTTGTTGTTCCAACTGGGTGATTTCTGCTATTTTGTCTTCTAAATCACTGATCTGATCCTCTGCTTCATCTAATCTATCTGCTGATTCCTTCTAATGTGTTCTTCATTTCCGTTATTGTATTCTTTAATTCTAACTGGTTGCTTTTTATGATTTCTCTATCCTTCTTTATGTCCTCCCTAAGTTCCTTGAACATTCTTATCATCAGTGTTCTAAACTCTGTGTCTGAAAGGTTGGATAACTCTGTTTATTTTAGTTCCATTTCTTGAGGTTTCTTCTGATCTTTTTCTTGGGACATGTTTCTTTGTTTCTTCATTTTGGCTGTCATTCTGTGATTGCTTCAATGTCTAGATAGATCACCTAGAAAGAAAAGAAAAAGAAAAAAGAGAAAAAGAGTGAAAAAAGGAAAAAGAAAAAAAGAAGAAAAAAAAGAAAAAAGGGAAATAAAAGGTGGAGGTGGCTTTCTGCCCGTTTTAATCTGCAGACCACTTGCTCCGCAATACAGAGACTCTGGACAACTCAGCACCAGCTGTTGGAGGGAAGAGCTCAGTGTGTCATGCCCTTTAGACTTGAAGTGAGCTTCCCGCAATTAACTGCTGTGTGCTCTTGGACCGTGCTGACCACCAAAAATCCTCACAGGTTGTTGTGGGCTGTCTGCTGCTGCAAAAAACCCTCTGTGCCCTGCGGAGGTAGGGGCCAGGCAGCAGGGGCTCAGGGTGCCCCTGGCAACACAGCTCTAGGTGGGCAGGGCAGGCCCCCAACGCACCACAGGATGTGGTCAGTGGCCCCCACCAAGTCAGAGCAACATGCACTCCTGCATCGGCAACCAGCCCACACAAACTTGCCAGGTATGCCCCAGCCGAATCACTCAGGTGCACAGATCGTGGCCCTACACTTCCAGGAAAACTCCCCATCTCAGCCTGTCCCAATCAGCTGCTCACAGATCAGGCTGGGCAGTCACCACCCAGGCAACTCTGCACGTGCAGTGTGGAAATCGGGGACCTAAGGCGAGTAGCACACTCCCGGGTCTCAATAAGCAGTCTGTTGGAGTCGGAGCGCACCTGCCAGGCATTTCCCTGGTTATACAGCACAAGCAGTGCGGAAGGTGTGGATCCAGGGCTGCATGTGCACGCGTGCACGCGCACGCAAGTACACACACACTCCTATACCAATTCCAGCAGACCAATGTGGTCCCAAACCTGAGACGCTGTGGGAGGGCCCAGCCCTGAAAAAATGGCGCCCTCCTGTGCACTACTCGTGTGCAAGCTCCACACCAGGAGAACAATGGTCCCAAAACCTCCAGCTCCTGTGTCAATGGCACTCAGTTCAGCCCTTCCCTCAGGCTCCTGGGCCCCGCTCACACAGCTACTCCCTCCACCAGGAACCGGGTGAGTGCTCACCAGCGAGCGAGTCTGTTTGCTGGCTCCACTGGTTCTCCAGCTGCCCTCAGCCTCACCGAGTTGAGCAAAGAGAGTCCTCACTATTTTCTACTTCCAGCTATCGTAGAACTCCTCTTCCCGGCAAAGTAACTCAGGGCTGGTGATCACGGTGTGGGGCCGGAGGGTCTCTCCCCCAACCAGAGAAGCCTCCCCACTGCTGAGGTGTTCCTCACGGGATTCGCACTTTCTCATCTCTGCCCCTCCTACCCGACTTGACGTGGCCTCCTCTTTAAGTCCTTCATTTAGAGGTTCTGTTCATCTAGTGTTCAGGGGACTTCCAAGGTTGAATATCTTATAAATTATTTGTAATTTTGATGTGATCCTGGGAGGCAGTTGGCACAGCATCTCTCTATTCCGCCATCTTACCGGAAGTCTCAAAGTCTTTCTTAAGACACAAATATTTTAAACCTAAAATGACAAATTCATAATAGGCATCTTAAAGATCATTTATCAACTTCAACACAGAATTGTAATGACTTGTATTACACCAGAGACCATATTAAGCCCTGCATGAGCCTCATACTGATCCTTTCTCATGATTGTTTAGATGCCAATGATGTGACTGCTGAATAAACTAAATGGGGAGTTGGCAGCTTTTCAGCAATGTGATCCATTCCTAAATAAATTATTTTGAAAACACATTTATAACATGTGAGATGGACTGCAAGCCACAGACTCCAGTAATTTATACATGTAAAGAAAACGCTTATGGGCCCACCAAATGGCTCAGTTGGTTAATAGCTCGCTCAAGAGTGTGAGCTCTGAGCAACAGCAGTTCGATTCCCAGCCCAAGCTGAGCTGCCACTGAGCTACCAACAGGTGGCAGGATGGCTCAGCAAACAAACAAAAAAGAACTCGCTTATGAAAACTGAAAATGTTACCAAACAGTGTTTGTTCTTAATACTGAATAAAACGTTCAACTGTGATGCATTAAATATTGAGTCCATATCAAATTGAAATGTTTCTGGCATTCAATGGTTGAAGGGTTTTGTTGGTTTGTTTTTTAATTCTATGATAGTTAACTGAGTGATGCTGTAAAGAAATGGTTAAATTATAAGTCTATAAAATTCTTTACATGAACTCATCACAATTGCAAGATAGATATTTTTATTCTGACTCTACTCATGAAAATGCTAACTTCCCCAAGGTCACACAGGTAACGTGATGGAGAAAGATTTGAACAAAGAACATTCTTGAAGTTCCACTGTGACTAGGACTGCCAAGTCCACTAGTGAAACTCTGAACCTGAACCAGAGCCTCTGAGGACCTGCTAAGGGCTGCGCTTCCATGGATGGTGGACATTTCTTCCAATCCTGTGGAACCTCATTTCTCAGTTGTTAGAACAGGCAAGAGTGGGCCTTTGTTCCTGACATTCAACTTCAACACAGAAGTTGGCCTGTACATTCATGTCTGTTCTGGAAACACCAAAGCAAAATTATATAATTTAAATAACAGATTATAGTGACTTAAAATAATAAATATTAGCTTAGTAAAAATATGACATCATTGCAATAATAAACCCCAAGTGTGATTGACATGCTAGTAGGATCCAATCTACACCAAACTTATTATATTTCTGTGTCTTTAAAGAAATGTACCATTTATTTGTATCCAAAGGAGCGATTGATAGTTTTATATAGGACAAAAATAATGTAATTTCAAAAAATATTTAAGAGAAGGGAAAGCTCCCAAGCTCATTTTATGAGGCCAATATTACTCTGATTCCAAAGCCAGACAAAGACATTACTAAAAATGAAAGTTATAGGCCTTTATCCCTGATGATAATAGATGAAAAAATCCTAAAAAATATTAGCAAACCGAATTCAGCAATACATTGAAAAGATTATGAACTATGATCAAGTTGGATTTATTCCTGGAATGTAAGTTTGGTTCAAATCAATTAACAGTAGAGAACCCTAAAGACTCCACTAAAACAAAACTATTAGAACTGATAAGTAAATTCAGTAATGTAGCAAGATACAAGATTAATATTCAGAAATCAGTAGCATTTTTAAAGATTTTTATTAAAATACAGGTAACATACAATATTATGTTAGATTCAGGTATACATGATAGTTATTCAACATTTATATACCTAAAGAAGTGATCACCATGATTAGTCCAGCAACCATCTGACACCATACCATATACTATCATAAAGTATTATTCACTGTATTTCCTATACTATACATTACATCTCCATGACTTATTTGTTTTATACCTGGAAATTTGAACCTCTTATTTCTCTTTACCTTCCCCCCTTTTATAATTTTTCAACTAGTTAAAATTCAATATTATTTTATATTCCAGGTGTAGTGGTTAGACATTTATATAATTGAAGAAGTGATTCCCCTGACTAGTTAGTACCTACATGGCACTATACATAGTTTTCCATATTATTGACTATATTCCCTATACTTTGCTTTACATCCCCATGACTATTTTGTAACTACCAATTTGTATTCTTAGTCCGTTCACCTTTTTCACCCTGTCCCCCATACCCTCTCCCATATATCACCCCAATAAATTTAGTACTCATCTGACACAATACATAGTTATTACAATATTATTGACTATATTCCTTATGCTATACCCTACATCCCCATGACTACTTTGTAATAACCAGTTTGTACTTCTTAATCCCGTCCCCTTTTTTACTCACCCTCCATCCCCTTCCCATTGGGCAACCATCAAAATGTTCTCTGTATCTATGACTTTGTTTCTGTTTTGTTTGTTTATTTTGATTTTTAGATTCTACATATAAGCAAAATCACATTGCATCTGTCTTTCTCTACCTGACACACTCCACTCAGTACAATACTCTCCACATCTATCCATGCCTCTTCAGATGGCATGAACCCATTCCGTTCCATGGCTGAGCAATATTCCATTGTATGTATGTATCAGCTCCTCTTTATCCACTCATCCATCGATGGATGCCCAGGCTGCCTCCACATCTTGGCCATTGTAAACAATGCAACAATGAACACGTGGATGCATTTGTCTCCTTGAAGTAGTATTTTGAGCATCTTCAGATAAATACCTACATGTGGGATTACTGGGTCTTTTTTTGTCTCTTGGTATATAACCTTTGTTTTAAAGTCTGTTTTGTCTAGTATAAGTATTGCTACCCCAGCTCTTTTTTTGTTTGTTTCCATTTTCATGAAATATCCTTTCCCATCTCTTCACTATCAGTCTGTGTGTGTCTTTCAATCTGAAGTGAGTCTCTATTAGGCAGCATATATAAAGGTCTCTTTTTTTTTCCTTTCAGCCACCATGTCTTTTGATTGGGGCATTTAACCATTTACATTTAAAGCAATTGATGATAGATATGTAGTTATTGCTATTTTATTATTCATATATTTAATTATTTTTTTCATCTTAAAGAAGTCTCTCTAAGATTCCTTATAATTCTGATTTGGTATTGATGAAATTATTTAGCTTTTCTTGTCTGAGAAGCTCTTTATGTGTCCTTTGATTCTAAATGATAGCTTTGCTAGGTAGAGTAATATTGGTTGTGTGTCTTTGCTTTTCATCACTTTGAATATTTCCTGCCAATTACTCTAGCCTGCAGAGTTTCTCTTGAAAAGTCAGCTGACAGTCTTATGGGAGCTCCCTTGTAGGTAACTAACTGCTTGTCTCTTGCTGCTTTATGATTCTTTCTTTATCTTTAAGCTTTGGCATTTTAATTGTAATGTGTTTTGGTGTGGGCCTCTTTGGGTTTATCTTGTTTGGGACTCTCTTTGCTTCCTGGGCTTATATATTTATTTCCTTCACCAGGTTAGGTAAGTTTTGCATCATTATTTCTTCAAATCAGTTTTTCAATTCCTTATTCTCTCTCTTCTCCTTCTGTTACCCCTATGATGCAAATGTTGTTATGCTTGATATTGTCCCAGAGGTCTCTGAAACTGTCCTCATTTTTTGGAATTGTTTTTTTCTTTTTGCTGTTCTGATTGGGTGTTTTTTGCTACCTTATTTTCTAAATCGCTGATTTGATCCTCTGCTTCATCTAATCTATGGTTGATTCCCTCTAACATTCTTCATTTCAGTTATTGTAGTCTTTATTAGTGACTGGTTCTTTTTTGGTGTTTTCTATCTCCATTTTTATGTTTCCTATCTCTTTGTTGAAGTTCTCACTGAGATCACAGAGCATCCTTATAACCAGTGTTTTGAACTCTGTGTCTTGTAGGTTGCTTGTCTCCATTTTGTTTAGTTCTTTTTCTGGAGCTTTGTTCTGTTCTTTTATTTGGGAAGTGTTTCTTTGGTTCCCCACTCTGGCCGCCTCCTTGTGCTTGTTTCTATGAGTTAGGCAAGGCTGCTATGTCTCCCAGTCTTAGCAGAGTGGCCTTATGTAGTAGGAGTCCTGTGGGGCTCAGTGGTGCTGCCTTTCAGTCACCTGAGCCAGGTGCTGCAGGCACTTCCTTTGTGTTGGTTGTGTGTGGCCTCCTCTTCTAGTTGAGCCTTGGTTGCTGTTTGCATATCACAGGAGGGATTGATCCCAGGCTGATTGGTTGTGAGGACTGGCCATGACTACAATGGAGGAGCTGTTGTGCAAGGGCTGATCCTGTGGAACAGGATTTGCTTTAGCAGGGCTGTGGTACCTGTGGAGTCTGGAGGTGGTCAGGTGATGCTCTGGCTGGGTCTGAAGCTCTACACATGGCATGCCAGCCCCAGAGATTCCTTGGAGGAGCCCCACTGCAGGCCAAGTTCAGCTGCAGCTTGTGCCCTGCCTAGGGCAACCTGGCATAAGCCACAAAGCAATCACAGATAGCTGCCACCTGTGCTGTGCTTGGAGGTGCCTCGAGAGGTCAAGCCATGAACCAAGGCTGGCTGTCGCTAGTGCTGAGCTTAGGGCTGCTCAGCCAGATGTACAGGATGTGCTCAAGCCAGATGCTGCTTGTCTGGGTTTTGTGAACCTTTGAGAGATTTTAGGAAAGTTCACATGATGAGCTAAGGCAGGCCATTTATAGGGAAAAGCCACTGGAATAGGCTTGGGTAGGCCCAGTATTTGAGTGGGGCAGCATCTCAGAGAATCAGGGTGAATGAATGCTGTTAGCCAGGTTGATGGGCACTCAGATATGGTGGCTGACTGTGTCTGCACACTGAGATCGGGGAGGACTCAACAAAGATACTAGCTGCTCCAGCTGGGCAGAAGCTACCCCTCCAGCCCTCACTCTGAGCCAGACAATTCAGCTTGCCCCTGTACGTCCCTGGCACCTTTCGAGCTGCTGCCCTGGCACTGGAGCTCAGAGCAAGTGCATCCATCAGCAAGTAAATCCGTGCATGGTCCCTTTAGGAGGAGCACCTGGAATTGCAGCCACCCTGCGTGACACTCGGCCACAATCTCTGCTGGTTTTCACAGCAAAATTATGGGGACCTCTCTCACTGGCTCTGAAACCGTGTGATGGGGAGGTTGTTGTGAAGCTGGGCCCCCTCGCTCTTCCAGAGGGTACCCCTGCAGCTGAGATACCCCTCCTGATTTTTAATGGTAACACAGGTGTGGGACCAGCTCATTCCACATCTCTGCCCTTCCTACCAGTCTCGACGTGCCTTCTTATGTTTGTCCTTAGTTGTAGGACTTCTGTTCAGCTAGACTTCAGGGGATTTGCAATGATGGTTGTTCTGTAGTTTCGCTATATTTGATGTGGTCACGAAAGGAGGGGAGCACAGCATTTACGTACTCCACCATCTTGACCATATCCTTTGTTGCATTTTGATACACCAGAAATGATCCATTAGAAAGAGAAATTAAGAAAACTATCTCATTTACAATTGCATCAAAAAATAAAATACCTAGGAATAAATTTAATCAAGGAGGTAAAATATCTCTACTTGGAAAACTATAAGATACTGGTGAAAAAAATTGGAGATACAAATAAATGGAAGCATATATTGTGCTCATGGATAGCAAGAATTAACACTGATAAAATATCCATACCACCCAAAGCAATCTACAGATTCAATGCAATCCTTATAAAAATAGCAATGGCATTTTTCACAGAACTAGAACAAATAATCTTAAATTTTATATGAAACTACAAAAGAGCTTGAATAGCCACAGCAATCTTGAGAAAGAAGAAAAAAATTGGAGGGATCACACTGATATCAAACTTTACTACAAGGCTATAATAATCAAAACAGCATGGTACTGGCATAAAAACAGACTCAAAGTTCAATGGAACAGAATAGAGAGCCCAGAAATAAATCCATGCCTATATGGCCACTTAATCTATGACAAAGGAGGCAAGAATAGACAATGGGGATAAAAACTGTCTATTCAATAAATGGTGCTGGCAAACTGGACAGATACATGCAAAAAAATGAAATTGGACCACCTTCTTATACAACATACCAGAATAAACTCAAAATAGGTTAAAGACTTTAATGTAAGACCTGAAACCATAAAACTCTAGAAGAAAACATAGGCAGTAAACATTCTGACATTGTTCTTAGTGTTATTTTTTTTCTAATCTATCTCCTTGGGCAAGGGAAACCAAAGAAAAAATAAACAAATGGGACTACATCAAACTAAAAACTTTTTGCACAGCAAAGGAAACCATCAACAAAATGAAAAGACATCCTACTGAGTGAGAGAAGATATTCACCAGTGATACATCTGATAAGGGGTTAATGTCCAAAGTTTATTTAAAAACTCATACAACGCTACACCAAAAAAAAAAAACCCAAAAAGAATCCAATTAAAAATGGGCAGAGGACCTGAATAGATATTTCTCCAGAGAGGACATACAGATGGATAATAGACATATGAAAAGGTGGTCAACATCACTAGCCATCAGAGAAATGCAAATAAAAACTACAATGAGATACCACCTTACTCCTGTCAGAATGGCTATCATCAATAAAACAACAAACAACAAGTGCTGGTGAGGATGTGGAGAAAAGCGAACCCTCATGCACTGTTGGTGGAATTGCAGATTGGTGCAGCCACTATGGAAAACATTATGGACATTCCTCAAAAAAATAAAAACATAACTACCTTATGATCTAGCAATTCAACTCCTGGGTATTTATCCAAAGAGACCCAGGATGCTAATTCAAAAAGATATATGCACCCCTAGATTCATTGCAACACTTTTTGCAACAGCCAAGGAATGGACGCAACCTAAGTGCCCATCAGTAGACGACTGGATAAAAAAAGAGGTGGTACTTATATACATTAGAATATTACTCATCCATAAAAAGAATGAAATCTTACCATTTGTAACAGCATGGAGGCTATTATGCTAAGTGAAATAAGTCAGATTGAGAAAGACAAATACCACATGACCTCACTTTTATATGGAATCTAAAGAACAAAATAAGTATATAAACAAAACAGCAGCAGACTCATAGATACAGAGAACAAACTTATGGTTCCCAGAAGGTAGGGGAGTTGGGGAGCTGGGTGCAAAAGTTAAATTGGTAGTTACAAAACAGTCATGGGGATGTAAAGTACAGCATGGAGAATATAGTCCATAATGTTGCAACTATGGATAGTGCCAGGTGGGTGCTAAACTAATCAGGGGGATCACTGAATAAATTATATAAATGTCTAACCACTGTGCTGTAACTAATATAAAATAATATTATATGTCAACTATAACTGAAAAAAATAATTTATAAAAGAAAATAATAACATATAAGGAAAATAAAATAATTCGGTTAAGTATCACTCCCAGGAAAAAATTTCATCATATAGTTAATGCTAAGGTTTAAACTTTTTGTCAGCTACACTAAAGTAAATGTGAACTTTACATATTAAATTGAATTATAGTGTTGGGATTGCATTTAATGTAGCAGCTGATGTTCCTCTGTTGACTCTTCACCTGGATGTCTTGGGCATTGACCTTGAGATAAAATGTACAGAATGGGATGCAGAGTCTGACAGATGAGCCGTCTCCGCCAAACATACTCATGATAATCGAAACATCAGCCACAGCCACAACCACAACTCTTACCTCCAGGTGAATGGTGGGAAGATTACTATTCAGACATTATCTCACATAATTATTAAACCAACATTTACAGATAGGTTTTACCAAACTGATTTGTAGGTGCAGGGACTGTGGCTCACAGCAGATGTACCAACTGAGACCACAAGTCAGGAAGTGATGGAGCTAGAAAATGCTAATTTACTTACATCGTCCAGGGCCCTATATAAAGGCAGGGTGTGGGCATTCTTAACTAGTGCCTTGGAGCATGGAGGCAATGAAAGGAGTTTACCTGATCCTGCATACAAGTGTTAATTCCTGCGAAAAAGATGCTGTAGTTCAAAGATGACACTGTCATTGAACAGGATAGAAATGATTGATTGAGTGCCTCCACACTGGAATTTCATTCACTGACCAAAAAGTAGTATTAAAGCATCTAAGACCTACACTCTCATTACATTTGAATTTTCCATGTTCGCAGTTCCATCTATTTATACCAAGGAAGACTCCCTTTGGTCATGGCTTACAAACCCGATTACTAGTTTGTCTTGGTTGTTAAGCTTGACCCAGTGTTTCATAAGCTAAATAACCAGGTAGGTATCATTCTTGGTTGGCCTAAGAAGAGCTTTGCTGCTGGGTGGCATAATTGTATCTGGCTGTTGGTATTAATGGCATGACTGGTAGGTTAGTGTCCTCTAGGGCAAAGGAGTATTCTTATAAGAAAGTGCCAACTCTTGTTCCTTAATTTTATTACTATTCAGTGAAGGACTATATGTGCACGCTTTGGCTTTTGGATAATAAAACTTTGTGACATTAGAAAGTGCAGAACTTGAAGGAGAAGCTCCCCAAAATAGCACTACATTTTATGTTTTGACTGTGAGTTCCAAAAAATTGATAGCATGTGGTTAACATTTGACAATACATTTCAAAAGACACACACACCACACCTGAGGGCCCTTCCTCTTGTTTTCAGAGCATAAATTGATCAGGTCTTTGTATGGGGCAGTGTTTTCTGTTAAGATGTTGGATTACGATTGGGAGTGCTATGGCTTCAATGTGACATTGGATATCTGGAAATTGATTCTGATTCTGATGAAGAGTCAGTAACACCAATCTTAGAAAGAAATAGAATAAAACACTCTTGCAACTCAACACCAAAAAAACAAGCAACCCAATTAAAAAATGGGCAGAGAATATGCAGAGACATTTCTCTAACGAGGACATACAGATGGTCAACAGGCATATGAAAAAATGTTCAACCTCACTAATCATTAGTGAAATGCAAATAAAAACCACAATGAGATACCACCTCACCCCAGTCAGAATGGCTATCATCAATAAATGAACAAACAACAAGTGCTGGCGAGGCTGTGGGGAAAAGGGAACCCTGCTGTACTGTTGGTGGGATTGCAGATTGGTGCAGCCACTATGGAAATCAGTATGGAGGTATCTCAAAAAACTGGAAATGGGACTACCTTATGACCCAGCAGTATTTATTCAGAAAAACCCAAGACACTAATTTGAAAAAATATATGCACCCCTATGTTCATTGCAGCGCTATTTACAATAGCCAGGAATTGGAAACAATTGAAATGCCCATCACTAGATGACTGGATTAAGAAACTGTAGTACATGTACACAATGGAGTATAAAGAAGAAGGAAATCATACCATTTGCAACGATATGAATGGACCTAGAGAACATTATGCTAAGTGAAATAAGTCAGAGAAAGACAAATACCATATGATCTCACTTATATGTGGAATCTAAAGAACTGAATAAATGAGTAATGTAAACAGAAATAGCCTCAGAGACACAGAGGAAAAACTGATGATTGCTAGACGGGATGAGGGTGGGGATGAGGGCGAAGGGGAAGGGACGAGACATCATAAACTGGTAACTACAATATTGCCTCAGGGATAGAAAAGACAGTTTGGGGAATATAATGAATAATATTGTAAATATTTTTTAGGGGACCAGACAGTCTCATGTCTTGTTAGGGAGACCACTTCATAGACAGTGTAGAGGCCTGACCACTGCACTGTATATCTGAAGGTACCATTGAATAATATTGTATGTCAACTATAATTTAATACATATATAGTCATGGGATGTGGAATATAGTGTGGGAATGGAGTCAATGAAATTGTAATATATATGTATGCTATTGGGGGGGTAGTGGATCAGGGGAGGGGGATTGTCACTTTGTGAGGGGTGAAAAGGATAACTATTGCATTGTTTTGTACACCTGAAAATAATAATAAAAAATAATAATAAATACCAATAAAAAATAAAAGAAAGAAAGAGAAAGCTTCAAGGGCTGAATCTTGGCTTAGTGGCTCTAAGACACGCAGAGAAGAAGGAGTGGGTTCAAGGCCTGGGTCATAGGACGCCATCGCAGGACTTTCTCGGCTCCAGCAGGTTTCTGCTGTGGTGGAAGGAGAGAAGAAGCCCAGTGTTTGGATGGACTTTGGAGGCAGAGATGAGAGGACTTATTTACACATGAGTGGTGGTGATTTTCCAACAGGTGTTCATGTTTACAGGGGGAGCAAGACAGTAGAGGTGAGGGAGGAATGGATTTGCTAATGAGGGTAACCAAAGTCATGGCAAGAAGAAAATTCTGAGAGGTCCTAAATTAAATTATATCAGGCTAGTGGTTGGAAGGAAGAGACAAGAAAGGGTTAATCAGTTAACAACCACAGGGCCAAACAAAAGACTTCTTACATTCCTGAGTACATGTTGAAACTTTGAATTGATTTCTAGGTGGCTATTTCCTAGATTATCTAAAAAAAATGGCCAGGCTCCACTGACCCCCAGGAGCCTCTGCTTCTTGCCCACCACCAACCCAGAGCAGCAGACACTTCTTGCTTACAGACGATGCATCTAACCCAGAATCACCCCACTTCACCTTATTCTGCCCTCTTATCTGTAGCCAATGTTAATTCTTTCAAAACAACTTACATCTTTCTTCCCCCCATGTGATGTATAAAAGAGCCTGTCAGCTCCAGGATGGCAGACATGTTGCCTTCTCCACAGAGCGCTGCTGCTGGTGGTTTCGGCTGTAGGCCCCAGGACCTGGTCCTTTTTCTGGCGAGCAATGGTCTATAAACCCTTTTAAAAAGTCTTTCCGGGGTAGGCCGAGTGGCACGTTAGTTAAGAGTTTGCTTGGGACGCCAGCTCTGAGCAGCAGGCCCAGGTTTGGATCCCACATGCAGGCCAGTGACGCTGTGCCCTCTACAGCTAAGATAGTGAACAACAGCTTGACCTGGAGCTGGGCTGCCGTGAGTCGCCAGCGACGGTGTAGGCTGCAGTAGGGCTGGCCGGCAGCGGGCGTGAGCTTTCACGAGCTGCTGTGAGCCACTGTGAGCGGCTGTCCAATGGCCGGTGAGCTACTGCCTCACCTGGGGAAGAACACAATGATAATACCAACATGGGCCAGTGAAGCGACGTCCTCCACAACTAGACTGAAGAACAAAAGAACAACTTGTCTGTTCCCCTCCCCTAACTCCCCAATAAAATCTTTAAGAAAAAAAAAAAAGTCCACAATAGAAGTTAAGTTTTGTTTTGTTGTTTACAATTATTTCACCTGAAACCCACCTACATATTTTTTTTCACATGACAGTATGAAACATGTTAGTGAAGACTATTAAGGGAGATTTGCTAGGGCAGTGTGGACAGGCTGCACTCCCTTTGTGCTGGAGTTTGTGCTCTTCTGTAAGTTTTCTCATGTGTATGTGAGTCTTAGCATTTAAAAAACATTATTAATTGTTAGTACCATATCTGTAATCAATATGTATGTATACAGAAACATCGTTCTTGGTTTTGGTTTCTCTGCACACTGATACATACATTACAGAGGACACCCTGAGGCAGGAGCCACACATCCCTTATAACAAGGTCCTGTGCTGTCAAGCTGCCTCTCCTGGTGTGAAGCTAGATGCCTGTGGCTAAGAAAGCACACTTCTGTCCTGTGGCAGGAGCTGTGGTGTGTTTCTTCCAGGCGCCCTAAATGCTGACGACTTGGGGCAGCCTGATGGCACACAGAGAACATTGGGATTGAAATTCACAGCCCAGGGGCCTAATTCTGGCCATGCTGCATAATAGCTGTTCTACCTCTAGAGAACTGTGTTACCTGACTAGACGTTGGTTTTGCATTTAGAAGTTAAGAGGTTAGTGCTAGAACACCACTCAGGTCCCTTCTCACTCTCACATGGTAGTGTCTAGGGTTCCTATGACACATCCTGTGAGTTACTGGCGTGCTTCGTTGCCCCAGCTGGGAGGTTGCACTGGAGTACTTTGACTGCTTGGAGGTTAGGGGAAGGGTTTAGGAGGTGAGCAGCTTCCTAAAAGCAAGCCTTTGAGGGTAGCAGGTTTGTAGCCTGGTGAATGGTGCTGAGGAGATGTAAACTGCCTTGCAACAAGGAAAATGTAGGCAATGGTGACTAATCCAGCACAAAGGAGAGGTTGTCTCATCCCTCTGAAATGTCTGCAGTTTCTTAAAGCTGGCAGCTTTTTGCACAGTAACAGAGTCAAGCATGCGTCGTGTGTTGGCATGGGAGGCGGTAACATGATGGTGTTCTGCAGACCCATTGATCCCTCTCTTTACTTTCTCCCAGGGCTTTCCAGGAAACACAAACGCAGATAGTGTGGTCCACTACAGACTCCAGCCTCCCTTTGAAGCCCGGTTCCTGCGCTTCCTCCCCTTAGGCTGGAATCCGAAGGGCAGGATTGGGATGCGGGTTGAAGTGTACGGATGTGTATACAGTAAGTGGCATTTGCTCCCCGACTGACATCAGTGGCCCAGTGACGTGTTCTAAGCACCACAGTGGATACTGAACTTGACTTGTTCAGCCTTTTAAATATCCATGCACATAGAATGGGGTTTTTATTGGAAAGCCTTGATAACACTGTCTTTAGTTATTTTATAGTTGAATTCAGAGGTAGATCTGAACTGAGCCTTAAAATCTTAGATTCCTAGAGTTAGCAGAGGACTTTATAGTAGGCACTTCATAAAATTAATGGAGTTCGAATCAACAACATCATTTCAGTGACTGATGGTGCTGTTTCCTGACACCAACATGACCCTCATGTGGATAACTGCAGTACCCTTACATTCCCTGTACCCCACAGTGACTCAGTTCTCACTCCACTTTCTTCACTTACATCCCTGTGCAACCTTCTTGTGACTATCTTGTAGTATGTCTTCCCTCTTCTCTCCAACGATAATAAAAGTAGCAAAACTGGCAGCCAGTGTGAGCAGAAACACAGGCATAGAAGCATTCAATGAAGTATAATATATGGGTGGACCAACTCTACAGGTATCATTTGAAAGAGCCAGAATGTACTGGTATCTGTTAAATTAGGACAAAAGGAAAAATTAATTTTTAAAATATTCTTCTAGAAAACTGGAGAATACCCTAAACAGTAAGTTGGGTGGGGACATCTTATGAGGCTCTGGGTTTGGTCACACCTCACTCTGTACCTGGTCAGGGTGTGAGCTTTGCAGAGAAATGTCATAAAATCTACCATATACAGAATATTTAATGTATCAGGTTTTATCTACTATAGATATTTTCTCATTCAACTTCCAAACTAGCCAAGTGAATATGGTATAATAGTAACCATTGCTTTGGAGGAGGAAGAAATTGACCCTTAGAGAAACTGAGGTGTTTGCTGGAGCTGTTACCTCTTGGATATAGGATATAAAAATGAATCTATCTTTTTTCCAAATTTGGTTCTCGTAACTAGTAATTCAGGCATTCACTTTTTATTCCCTCACTTGTCATATAAGAATTTATTGGACACTTGCTATTTGCAAAAATCTATGTTCAGTATTGGATGCAGGGATGCTTCTAAAATTATTCATTTTTTGTGGTCAAGATTTTATAGGAAGTTATAAAACTCTACAGAACAAATGTAAAATATTGTGACATGAAAATGGGGCTTGGGGAGTAGAGCGGTTAGTCAGTTAGGTTGGAAAAGGAACCTCTCTAGCAGTCAGATTTCAAAATGAAGGACATGGGTTGTGAGAAAGGAGGTAGGGTGAGTGCTTCTAGGAGAACTTACATAAATTGTGGGAGCAGGGACTTAGGGCTCTGTTAGTGCAGGGGTGGGGGTGTGAGCATTGTGGGGTGCAGTGAGTTGTTGAATAGCAATGATACCATGTGCACTTTGCTAACCCCACAGACAATGAGTAGTTCCGAAGGTGAGGCTCACTAAAGCAGCCCCATCCCAGACCGCAGGGCCTTTCCAGCTTTGGTCACACTCTCCCAATGACACATGCCACATCACTTTTGTTTCTAACCCTGCCTCTGCTTTCTAGTGTTTATATTTCCACGGAACACTTAGCATAGATGGTGTTTCATTCCCATCAACCTTTCTCCTCCTTCCCATTGGCCACTTCCTTCCATCCTTTTGTTCCTGGATGTGCTTGCTGCTGCAACAGTGAGGATGCCTGACACAGAGTTGCTCTTTGATCCCATGAAATTAGCTCCTCCTTTTCCCATTACTCTGGAAACAACTTCAAGTTTTCCGACTTCAAAGCCAGATATGCTCTTTGATGGGGATTTGCCATAAGCTTGATGTTCTTCTTGAGGAGATACTTCGCCAGTTCCTTGGGTTAGAAGTCGGTACTAGGAAGATCAAAGCTGCGCATCTGGTCCCCAGAAGGACCAATTGCTGTGCAGCTGTCAGGGGACCTACGTGCATGCATCTTATCTTCAGCAAATGTGAGCTATTGTGCACCAGGAGCTCTTAGCATAAGAATGCAGACAGACAATAATCACCACTACTTGTAAAACAACACAAAGTATGTCCCTTATTAAGAGTGGCTCTGATTGTCTTCATTTTTATTATTAATAAGAATCATTATTCAAGCATAGCACTTTGTATTTTTGTTTTTGACAGTAATTTAATGATATGGTTTAAAGCCAAAAGTGATAATTACTTTTGTTTTTAATTTGTATTTCCACTGCTCTGTTATATTGAGAAAATGCCCAAATTGCTTATCATGGCATATTTCTCTTAGATGCGACCTCTGGTGTTTTTGGGTTTTTTTTTAAGATTTTATTGGGGAGTTGGGGGAGGGGAACAGCGTTGGGGAATCGGAGAAGGGGAACAGACAAGATACTATCCTTTTGTTCTTCAGTCTAGCTGTGGAGGACATCGCTTCACTGGCCCATGTTGGTATTATCATTGTGCTCTTCCCCGGGTGAGGCAGTAGCTCACTGGCCATTGGACAGCCACTCACGGCAGCTCATGGCAGCTCATATCTGCTGCCTATGCTGTTGCTGGCTACTCACAGCAGCCCAGCTCCAGGTCAAGTTGTTGTTCACAATCTTAGCAGTAGAGGGCGCAGCATCACTGGCCCATGTGGAATCCGAACCGGGGCCCTACTGCTCAGAGCTGGCGTCCCAAGCCAATTCCTAACCAACACGCCACTTGGGCGGCCCATGACCTCTTTTCAGTTTTCTTTCTTAGTACTCATTTACAATGATAATCACTCTTCCTTTGAACATTGTGCATTTTCATAGCTTCCTGGCTTGGCATATCCATCTTTCTACCTGAAAGGCCCTCTCTCCATTTCTAGAGTATGGGGGTGAACTACGTTGGAGTCTTCTTATGGTCCCTCTGACCTGCACACAGAGGCAAAGGGTCCCCCAGAAGGTTCTCTGTGGTCCCGCTCTTCTCCACTTTCTCTCACCCCCTTCATCCAATGTCAGAATTCCCTGCAGACTTGTTCTAGGCCTTGTATTTCACTCTACAAAAGGTCTCTCTTTGGGTTTTCTTCCACTTTCTTTTCAATAACATTTACATACTGTCTGATCAATTTCAAACTGATCCTTGAGGCAGGTCTCTGAGGCCTCAGACACCCAACACTCTCCGCAGATCCACCTTTGTTTCTGTGAGGAGGTTGTTCACCTTTTGAGTCTCTTCTGAACTTTCCTTTTTGTCATCCACTCTGACTCTCCGTGTTCATGTTCAGTGCCATTCTCAGGTGTCCTCCTGACAGCTTGTACTCTTCCCATCATATTGTTCTGTACTAGCTCTGCTATTGTAATGTAATTTTATCTTTTAAAAAAATAATTTTATTTTTAAGATTTTTATTAAAATAAAGCTAACATACAATAATATATTAGTTTCAGGTGTACGTCATAGTTATTCACAGTATCCACCTGGCATTATACATAGGTATTATGATATTATGGATTATATTCCCTGTACTTTACATCCCCATGACTATTTTGTAGCTACCAATTTGTATTTCTTAATCCCTTTACTTTTTTCACCCTTGCCCCCCAACCCCCTGCCATCTATTACCCCAATAAATCTGGTACCCATCTGACACTATACATAGTTATTACAATATTATTGACTATATTCCTTGTGCTATACCCTACATTTCTGTGACTACTGTGTAACAACCAATTTGTACTTGTCATCTCTTCCCGTTTTTCATCCTCCACCCCAACCCCCTTCCATCTGGCAAGCATCAAAATGTTCTCTGTATCTATGAGTTTGTTTCTGTTGCATTTGTTTGTTTATCGTATTCTCTAGATGCCACATATAAATGAAATCATATCACATTTATTTTTCACTGTCTGACTTACTACATTCAGCACAATACCCTCCTAGGTTCATCCATGTTGTCACAGATGGCAATATTTCATATCAAAGTATAAATAGAAGATAGATTTTGATCTAAGGATAAAAATGATAAATGTCTCTAAATTTAGCCTTATGGTTTTTATAATATCTGACTTTAAGTAGAATAATATTGTTAAAATAATATTAACTCTGAAGTCATGTGAAACAGAATAGTCTCTTATATTTTGGATGTAAGCCTTTGTTTAATGCTATTTTAATTTATTTAATTTATATTGAAGTTAGTACATAATTACTGATTTATTTTTAACCTAAATTAAAGTTATGAACAAACTTTTGCATCTAAGTAAGGCTTTTGCTAAAGGTAAATATTGAAAGACATATTCATACACAACTAATAAAGTACAGCAGAACAAGCAAAGTTGGATTATATTATAATAATTAAATTAATTTAAAGGCATAAAAATAACTTCTATGCATTTAAAATATTATTTTCAAATGTTATAATTTGTTACCAGAATTTGAAGCCTGAAATGATCTGTAATGTCTGAAAAACCTGAGTTGGACAATAGGATCAATTATAAATAAAACAGAAGTGATGTGTTGTGTTATCAGTAACATTATTCACTCAAAAGTATATAAAACTTAATGATTCCTAAATTGCTTTCCTGACCTGGCTTACCTAACCACCCCTAAACCCAGTCTTCCTCTAGTATTCCTAATAGTTGGTTAATGATTCTGTCACTCACCAGAAACTTACACTAGAAACATGGGAGTCACCCTTGAAACATCTGTGTCCCTACACATCCAGTGAATACCAAATTTTGCATATGCTCTCTCCAAATCATACCCTAAATTATTTTAATTATCTCTATTTCAGCTCATCCACATAATGCAAACAGAGTCACCAAGAAAGCCTCTTCTGTTTTGCACAGTTTACCTGGTTTGAAATGCTTCTTCCCTATTTTTTCACCTGTCTGTCTTCATCCCATCATTCAGATCTCCACTTCAATGTCTCTTCCTCAGAGATGCATTCTCTGACTTCTCGTCTAAATTTGCTTCCTCCCTGTTAAGTGGCTAGCTGGTCGGCCTGTCAGTGGTTTGCCCTAACCAGTATTGAAATCTCAGGCTGGCTTCGAAGCTGGCTTTCCCTTGCTGCCTGTCATTGAGATAGCTACTGTTGACAGTGCCTTTTGGATGGGCTTTTCAGTGTGCTCTGCTCCCCAGCCCTCATTGAGGTTTGGTGCCATGGGCTGGAGGTGGAAGTGTTGAGACTGAAGTAACCTCTGGCTCAAGATATTTAGGTTAAAATGTGTATATAGTCACCATGTAAATTCTGGTGTTCTTCATTCCTTTGTATTGATCCATATTTCCATGTATCATTTTTCTTCTGCCTGAGAGACTTCTTTTGTCATTTCTTGTAGTATGAATCTACTGATGAGAAATTCAGCTTTTGTACAAGGTCAGACAATTAAGTTCATGAACTTGTTGCACTGATGTTGCTAACTAACCTTTTTTGATATCAGAGGGATTATTCATCATGAATTTGTACCAACTGGACAAACAGTTAACCAAGTTTATTATTTGGAGGTGCTGAAAAGGCTGTGTGAAAAAGTTAGATGACCTGAACTTTTTGCCAACAATTCATGGCTCTTGCATCACAACAATGCACCAGCTCACACACGGCACTGTCTGTAAGGAAGTTTTTAGCAAGTAAACAAACAACTGTATTGAAACACCCTCCCTACTCACTTGATCTGGCCCCCACTGACTTCTTCCTTTACCTGAAGATAAAGGAAATGTTGAAAGGAAGACATTTTGATGACATTCAGGACATCAAGGGTAATACTACAGCTCTGATGGCCATTCCAGAAAAAGAGTTCCTAAATTGCTTTGAAGGGTGGACTGGGCGCTGGCATTGGTGCATAGCTTCCCAAGGGGAGTACTTCAAAGATGACTGTAGTGATATTCAGCAAAGAGGTATATAGCACTGTGTAGGATGAGTTTGCGAACTTAATTGTCCAACATTATATGCCTGAAAAATGTTATTTCACCTTCATTTTTGAAAGTTATTTTCACTCAGTATGGAATTCTAGAGTGAAATTTTTTCATTGACTATTTTCAAAATCTTGTTCTGCTGTTTCCCAACTTGCATCTTCTATAGTGAGAAATCTGCCACCATCTGTATCTGTTTCTCTGAGTGTATCTTGCCTTTTTTTTCTTTTTTTATCTAGCTGCTTTTAAGATTTTAGGGAATTTGAATCTGATATGCTTTGGTTTTGTTTTCTTCTCTTTCTTGTGTTTAAAGTTCCCTGGGCTATTTGAATTGGTGGGTTTATGGTTTTCATCAGATTTGGAAAGTTTTAGCCATTTTTTTTCCAAATATTTTTTCTAACCACCTTCCCCTTCTCCTTAAGGGACTCAATTTTATATATTAAATAAAACATATATTACATTGTTTGATTTTGTCTGGGTGATAAGAACGGGCACTAAGTGCATGTTAGCACTATTTCCTATTCACCCTTTCAGATGGTGCTTCTCTCAGTTTTGATGAGTTTCTTCATTTGCGTTCAATGATCAACACTTTGCTGCATGCTCAAGCGGGGTGTGTTCCAGATCACTGGTGCTGTCTATTCTCCTCTTGTACTCTGTCTATGGACTCCAGATGCCTTGTTTTTACCAGCCTCATTACTCTGTCTCCTCTACTCAGGGAGTTTGCTGGGCTCTGCCTCAGTTCCTTCTTTCTGCTCGAGGACCTGGAAACTCTCTCATGGCAGTGTGCTAGGCAGCCACAGGTCTCATCTTTGTTGTGTTGCATCTCTCAGGCATCACTGTCTTTTCTTGTTGGATCAATTCTTGTTGCACCTCCTTTTCTTTGCCTAATGCTCTACCAATACGAATGTAACGAACACCCACTGAGGACATACCATGTTTTAGGCACTGCTGTACACACCGCAGTGTACAGTATTAAGTGGTTTAATACTCATATCAGTGCTGCTCAGGAGAGACTCCTTTATCCTTTACCAATGAGGAAACTGACGCACAGAGAGATTGAGTAGGTTTTCCACAATGGAACCAAGATTCAAACTCTCACAAGACAACTCCACAGTCCTTTCTCTGAGCTACTACTCTATGTTGTGAGGCTCTGTTTGTGGGTCTAGGTTCAGAGACTGTAAATATATCAGCACAAATGTAGTCTCACTACTGGTAGATGGATTCCTTTCCCTAAATGGCTAGTATGTTGTGGGGCCTTCTTTACTAATACTGTCAGTGATACAGTCATCAAAATATAACCTCAGTTAATAAAACTAATGATTATAAATTAAAATTACATCAAATTTGAAAAACACTTCCTAATTTCAGCTAAGTATTACATTTCCTCCTACTCTTCTGGAATGTACTTTCTGTGCTCTTACAACAGAGGAAGCGATTGCTTCCTATTTTAATGCATAATAAGTGACCTCTATTCCAAGTAACTCAATTATTTAAATAGTTGAATTACATACAAAAATATGTTCATGAAGGCTTTTTGTAAAAGGTAAATGTGGTACTAAGTGGTAGTTTAATGCATTATTTTGGTGTTTTCATTCAAATAAGTATTGTAGTGGGTTATTTGTATTAATTAGGGATGAATAAAGCTTTATGTGCTCTTTCAATTGTCCAACAGCCGAAACCTTACATTAAGGGACTGACAGAAACAAGGTCCCCTTAGCATTACTAGTGAGTGTTAAGACTTGAAGGTTGCTTTCTCTAGGTCATTCCATGATCAGTGGCATGAGGATCAGGGGAACCTCTGCTTAGTGGGGGACTTCCTGGGGTCCCTGTCCATACTCGAAGAGCTTGCTACTGCCGACTTATTGAGCTAAACACTTTCCATCCCAAATTTGATGTTTTTGTTTAATTTTACATTTTTAAAAAGTTATTGCCTTTACAGATCATGTCTGAGTATTTAGAACTTATTTTTTGTTGTTCTTTTTTTGTTGTTATTTAATGTTTACTGACTTGTCAATTTGTTTTCAAATATTCAGGTTGATATATGTACATTTGTAAGTAAGTGACATTTTATAAAATGGATTCTCTTTGCTGAGGTCTATAATTGAGTTTCCAGCCTAAATATTCCCATTACAAATCATCTGTTCTGGTAATGTTTATTCTTATTTATTATGTGGGTTTAACTGAAGGGTTTCTTGATTAACAACGTGGTTCATTTTTTGAACCATGGTCAGCCACTTTCTGATGCCTATTTGTAAATTTTAGGTAAAGGGTATTGTGTGATTAGTATGGTACCTAGATTGCTTTAATTCTTTGCATTCCTACTTTCCAGACACTTTTACCAGAGAAGAGCTTTTCCATCTTCTACTTCTTCTATCCTGAGTTGAAGCTGTTTCCTTGTCACTGTAGTTTCCTTAGCAACCCACATAAGACTCTAGGATGCTCTTGGTGCAAGGCATTCTTTCATGATAGTGGAATTGAGAAAGTGAGGGAGCACTGTCAGCTCCTGGAGGGTCAGCCCATGTCTGTGCTGTCTGTTCTGTTCCAGCATCCAGCACAATGTGTGACACATAGTAGGTGCTACATTAGTATCAAATGAAAATGGAGCTATACTTGTGGAATGAAAGGAAATTAGGTCAAGGGGGGAGGAAATGGGGGAAAATGGCCTTTTAATAACAAAACTGTATTATGCCAAAGCAAAATTCTTTCCAAAACAACATTTGAAGCTACGGAAGACTGTTTATATAAAAACCAATCTTTTATATTATACACAGAACTATAAAACCAGGAACCAAAATATTGACCTAGACTTCACCTTATAAAATATGTATTGTAGAATAGCCACATATGAAATGTATTGAATTATGCAATAGGCAGGTCAGCAGAAATAATCAAATTTTGATTTCCTATATAAAATAAGGGTTTTGATTTTTAAATCAAAGAAGGATTGCAAAATGTCTGGTTGTGAGCTGGTTCTTATCACGGCCACCACTGCACAATAGAACTAGGCATAGTAATCATGGCTGGTGACTCTGCAGAGTGGGGGCTGGCACAGAGTTTCTCTAAAGGGCCAGCCAGCCGGTATCTACTGTATTTCCCCATGTATAAGACGCACCCGTTTTGAAAAATTTGGGGTCTAAAATCTGGGTGTGTCTTATACACTGGTTGTAGTTCTTTTTTTTTTACTTGCATTTCCCACTTTTTTGCTCTTGTGTTTGCGCTCATTGTTTCGCACTTGTTACCGGTATATTAGGTTACGTTTTGCCACGTTCTGCCCAGAAATGGCTCAGAAAAGATTTTTGTACAGTGCTAAATTCAAGTTAAAAGGGATCCAGTTTGCAAAAGTGAATGAAAATCGTGCTGCTGAACGTAAGTTTGGTCCTCTTCCAACTGAGAAAACAATCTGAGACTGGTTATGGTTGGGAGTTTTTACAGTGATGAGGAGTTGTATGAATTTTATGATGAATAAAACTTGAGTTCAATAACTTTATGTAATACTTTTTTTTTCAAATTTCGGGCCCCAAAATTAAGGTGCGTCTTATACATGGGGACATACGGCAAGTCTTTTGGGGACTTATACTCTGCCACCTAGTTTTTGTTTTATGCTTGTTTTTTGAGAAACCTTAAAAATTAGCTTGTGGGGCTATATTATAACAGACTGCAGTGACATGGATAATTTCAGATGAAGAGAAGCAGTACCCCAACATTTCAGACTTCTAAAAACAATTCCTGAGTTTTATCTATTTTTATTAACCTCGAATTTGAGCTTAAGTTTATTATCATTTAAGATTTTAGTTAGACTACCAGGATGATTGCAAAATACATTATTTCTAAGTGGTTTTGTTTTACTCAGTTGGCTACATATCTATATTATAATTCAGTCACCTTATAGGCTTTAAAAAAATCTGTCAAAGTGCATGTTGAATTTCCGTCCCAAGATATAATTTGATGATTAACATGTGGCTAATTGTTCTGGGTTCATATGAGTGTTAGTGATCACATTAGAGAGAAGGTCAAAACATTAGGGCGAAGAGTTTTAAGGCCATTATTTTGTGTTTCTATCACCCAATAAATTTTTTCACTACTCCATTTTGCCTGAGGGGAATTTTCCAGGAAATGGAATTTAAGGTCTTTAGAGCAGTGGTTCTCAAAATATGGTCACCAGATAAGCAGGATCAAAATCATTAGGGAACTCATTAGAAATGTATATTTTCAGATCCCACCCCAGACCTGCTGAGTTAGAAACTCTGGAATGGGGCCCAAATCTGTGTTTAACATACAATCCAGGAGGTTCTGCTATCTAGAGGATCAATATTACTATTACACAACGATAGCGGCAACAAGGAAAATGAGGACAAAAATCTTTCCATCAAAATAATCCTGGCAAAATCATTTATGGAACAAAAATGTTCTAATAGATAGCACAAAAATAAGCCTTAATTATTATCATTGTCTTTTAGTGACTGACAGAGATAAACTACACTGTGAAAATATGAAAGCATTTAAATTCTTCATTATCAAGCTTTCATTAGTTTGTTGTCATCTAATATGCTAAAGACATTTGAATTTGACAGTAATGTTTTTATCAGCCACATTTATTTAACTATGCAATGAAGAATAATTGTTTAGTTCACATGTGTTTAGATATAATACGGAGCTTATATATTTTCCATTATGTATGTGAATCAAACTTTCAAACTTTTAAAAGGTATCTACATAAAATGGATAATTCCTTTGAGCTTTGAACATAAAGAGTTTCCTGTAAATATTTTGATTAATCTGAATGAAATGCAGGTCCAAGTATACATTAGCCACAACTTTTTGTGTCATTAAATAAAGTAAACAACATCATATCATTGGCCTAAAAGACACCAGCTTCAGATGTTATTGGATTTTTCTTGCACCTTCATTTATTACACAAATGTATTTTTAAGAGACAATTATGTATTTTCTTTTTATTTGTGAAATATGAAAAATGTAAGAGATTTTTCTGGGCAATATGAATTCCTTTGTATATCTCTTGTCTGTCTTCAGTTGGTTTGACTGATGTTCTTTTTATATTAATAATAAAATATAACTTTTTCATATAAACTGAATGCAAGTGACCTTGATAGTTGGAAAATCAGACACTGTCAGAATTTGAGACAAAATGGCAGCATCGTAGTGTTGATGTGCTGCAGTGGAATCACCTTCACCATGCTCTTAAAGCACATAACAGAACAGATGTGCCCTTTTGTGCTGTTATGGAGCCAACATGTTGAGAAAAATACATTCCAGTTTACTGGAGACCCTTTACTATGAGTTTAAAGTGGTATTTAGTAAATCTAGTATGTGTATGTGAGTCTTATGACCAGAAAAAGTACACTAAAGTGACTGCTTATGTGAGAATGGTTAAAAGCCAAAACCACTGGTTCACAAACAATTAAGCCATTTACATTGAGTGACACTGATATTTTACCTCCTACTAGAGTGTGAGACCTATTATAACCTTTCAAAAAATAAATCCAGTAATGTTGAATGATTATAAAATATGCATGGAGATTTCATTCAGGTGAGAATGACTTTAACTTCCCTCCTGATCCTCCTGTTTTACAGGATGAGAGTAGGCCAATACAAAGATGGGAGCAATTGGAATTACCCAACAGAAATATTTCTAGATGATACATTTTGGGGAAAATGTCAGAAAAGACAAAGAGTGAAGTTTATGTATATCAATTTCCAGTGTCAAGAGAAAATCAGCAGTAGCGTTTATTTTCCCCTCTGTTAAACAAACCAGAGCTGTACTATGTACGCATACTCCCATGTGTGTGTTGACTTACACATTTTGGTGTGCTAATATAATATACTTAGATTATTTTTTAATGTCTTTCACTGTAGGATCTGAGATGGTTAATTTTGATGGAAAAAGTTCCTTGCTGTACACATTTAATCAGGACACCATGAATCCAACAAAAGATGTTTTTTCTTTGAAATTTAAAACCAGGCAGAATGGCGGGATTCTACTCCACAGAGAAGGACAAAATGGCAAACACATCACCCTGAAGTTAGTTAAAGGAAAACTCATCTTATTACTTAATTCAGGTAAAAACTACAAGGTGGTATTTTTAAAAATATGGCTATTTAGTTGTAAGTTTCTATGTATACTTATTTTTTTCACAGTTAAGTAGTTAATTTATCCTGAAACCAGAACACTTTTGAATGGAGTAAGAATAGTAAGACCCTATAAATAATTACTCTGGAGCAATAGGTGTGAACCAACAGAATCGTGGTCCCCAACAGTGCAGCTGTGCTAAGAGCAGTGTGTATATACCTTGAATTTGCTTTTATGTGAAAAGTTTTATAGCTTGATAATTGTCTGTAGGTTCTCAGTAAATAACCTGATCATATCCTAAAGACAAGGGTGGATCATTGTAAGTTTTTGAGGTAGTACTATTAATGAGGTCCTGGGAAGAAAGTATCTTTAAGGAAAATGAAAAATCAGTAATCAATAATAATAAAAGAAAATAAGATAGAAGAAATTACTCATGATCAAAAGAAGATTGTGTTTCAGATTGAGATAAAACCAGCTGACCAGTTATTGGGATAAAAGGATGTGAGGGAAGAATTGGTGTGAGAGCTAGAAATCATAGCATTGAACAGGGTGACTTCTTTTTCCCCTCTCCTTAGGCAGTGCTAACTCACCCTCCCCTGACGCCAGTGTGACCCTCACCTTGGGCAGCTTGCTGGACGACCAGCATTGGCATCATGTCCTCATTGAAATCCTGAACACGCATGTCAGCTTCACCGTGGACAGGCACACTCATCATTTCCAGGCAAAGGGAGAGTCCAGCTACTTGGATCTTGATTATGAGGTGTGAAAATTACTTTTTATGTTTTACAGGTTTTATCATTTAAATGCAATATAACCTTCTAGAGAAAAATACTACCACATAGAGAGGTAACTGCTTCCTAGTAATTCAGAAATCTGGTGAAATATTCCCTATGGGTGATGATCGCACAGCGGGACATGCATGCATGTGCTATTGAGATGTTTTATCCCTTATAGATATTAACCTTCACGTGAGGTAAGTAGTCATTAAATTCAGGAAATCTGTACATGAAGAGCTATCAACAAAACAAGTAGCATTTTAAAATGTATTTGTTTGGACAGTTCTGCATTACGTCTGGTGTTTGTCTATGAACAGTTACCTTGGAGATTTTTTTGTGTTTTAGGGCAATCCTAAACAGAATTGGTGACCTAGGATAACTTGGAAAAGTAATAAGCTTATAAAGCCAAATGCACATAACTCAAAATACTGTTTCTTGGGGATGTTAAAGGCCTAACGATATTTGTTTGCAGCATGTTGCGCATATAGGTCTGACAATTAAGTTCGTGAACTTGTTGCAACAATGTTGCTAACCTTTTTTTATATCAGAGGGATTATTCATTATGAAATTGTAACAACTGGACAAACAGTTAACCAAGTTTACTATTTGGAAGTGCTGAAAAGGCTGCTTGTAAAAGTTAGACGATCTGAGCTTTTCGCCAATAATTCATTGCTCTTGCATCACAATGCACCAGCTCACATGACACTGTCTGTGAGGGAGTTTTTAGCCAGTAAACAAATAATTTTTTTGAACACCCTCCCTAATCACCTGATCTGGTCCCCAATGACTTCTTTCTTTACCTAAAGATAAAGGAAATATTGAAAGGAAGACATTTTGATGACATTCAGGACATCAAGGGTAATACAATGTCAGCTCTGATGGCCATTCCAGAAAGAGTTCCCAAATTGCTTTGGAGGGTGAACTAGGTGCTGTCATCGGTGCATAACTTCCCAAGGGGAGTATTTCAAAGGTGACAATAGTGATATTCAGCAATGATGTATGTAGCACTTTTTCTAGGAGGTCCGCGAACTTAATTGTCATACCTCATATACCTAACCTACACTGACATACAGCATTTTTCTGCCACTTCTGCTCAGCACATCTGTGAGAACAAACCGCATGATTTCAGCATTCATTTTGGTATAAGTGGCCTCAGCAGAGGAGACCAGCTGGCGAGCCTCGTCTTGAATGAGCTTGTCGGTTGCTTTATTATTCTAACCTATCAGAGTCATGACAAACGTCAGGACCCTAATCTGGGTGCTAGAAAGGTTTAGAAAGTAGGATATCATCACAGTAGGCTACATTGTCTCACAGATCAAGAGTTACTATGGAAATAAAGATGTAATATTCCCCATCAACAAAGATGACAGAGCCATATGAGTAGCAAATTGTAAGGACATTTAACCTATTTATTTAAATACAATAAATAAAGCATTGATAAATCTGCATCTAAAACTTCCTTTGAAATGAACATGATAATGTAAAATAATGCCAAATAGATTTGAGCTAATCATCTATACTTGCTAATCAGAAATGTTTTAGGCAGATAATCATAAAATCATTAAACAGCATTATTTATGTCATTTTTTTTCTTTCTAAGATCAGCTTTGGAGGGATTCCTGGACATGGAAAATCAGTGGTGTTCCCACATAAAAATTTTCATGGCTGCTTTGAAAATCTCTGTTATAATGGAGTGGATATCATCGACTTGTCCAAGAAACACAAACCACAGATCCTCATCATGGTAAGAACATCTAAATGAGAGTTCAAGAGAAAAAAGAGCTGCAGTTTGTTTGATTGATTCAGTTGTAAAATATCTCTTCTAAAAGTGGGAAGGTACACATTGTATGTACTTTTTAGTTCGTGATTGATTTAACTTTTAAATATATATGGAAACAGATGCATAATTTTATGAACGTGTTGAAGTGTGATCACCTAAAGTCTTTTTAAGCCTTTGTCTTTCTTTTTGATTGATTTTCTCTTCCATCTTTCTGTTCTCTCCCCACTGGGCTCTCATGTTATTATACTAAGCTAGCATTTGCGCTTCCATGTTTCATCCATAATAACCAAATCCTCTATAGATTTGTAACCTCATACTCACACACATATTTATGAATCTATATGCCTCCACATTTGGCATTGTTTACAAAAATGGGATTGTTTTATATAAGCTTTCCTTCATGTTGATTTTCTGACACAGCAATACCTCATGGAAATTCTTTCCAGTTCTCAGGTATAGTTCCACGTGAGAATGGCTGTGTCATTTCCATTATGAAAGTGTGCCATTATTTCTCTAGTCATTTCCTACTCAAAGCATTTGCTTTACCTCTGCTTTTTACCACTACAAGCGACAATTGCACATGTGTTTTCAGATACTGAGGCTTTTATATTTATGGGATAAAGTTCCAGGAGTAGAATTTCTTGGTTAAAAGTTTTATACAGTTTTAAATTTTAATAAATGTTGTTGGATTGCTTTCCCAAAAGCTGTAACATGACATTTTCCACCAGCAGTGTGTAACAGAGCCCTCCTATCACATCTCAGCCTGCCATACATGGTGTACATTTCTAGACTCTTACCAGCTCAGTGGACATGAACTAATATCTCATGGTTACTTCATGTCTACGTGACTTCTGGTGAATTAAATAATCTTTTCATGTGTTTGTTGTACATTTGGATTTGCTTTCATGATAATTATTCATTCTTATTCTTTTGCCTATTTTAAAAAACTTTTTGTCAATTTATAACAGTTTTATATTTTAGAGATAACCCTTTGTCATTTGTGGTCCAAATATTCTTTCAGATTTATCAACTTTATATTAAATATAGACATCTTGAGTGTATAAGTGTTTTTATTTGTATGGGGTCAATCTGTCTATGTAATTTTTTATGGCTTTATAATAATCAGTCTTGCTTTGGAATGTCTCTAAAACCCTAGAATCTATATATGGTGTGGATTTCCTGTAAGAATTTTTAAATTGTATTTATTTATTTATTCTTAAATTTTAAAAAAATAAGCTTTTTATTGTCTGGAACTTATTCTTTATGTAATATATGATAAGGCTCAATTTTTTATATTCTGCTTTATTGATACTCATTTACTTCCACATTATTTAGTAACTAATCCAAACTTTTCCCCACACAGTTGAATCATAAGTGTCATTACATACTAACTGTACATATATTCTCAGATCTTTTTGTGGGTTAATTATTCTGTTCCACTGATGTGTCTATTCCTATACAAATAACACATGCCTTGATTACAGTGACTTTATACTATGCCTCGGTATCTGGTAAGTTAATGTATTTTGGAGAGGAAGGGCAACGACTAGGCATGTATTCTTTCATAAGAAATTTATGAAAATTTCCCAATCCCAGGGAAATATTCTTGTAGAGAACTGAATTGTAATTTCATTAAGTTCTTTTCATCCAAACACTATGATTAAAAATAAGTTTGCTTCTGGAGCAATAGAGATAATCCAGGCATAAAAAGTATTTTTTAAAACAGGGTTATATAAAAATTAAAACATGCCTGCTACACAAGTCAGACCTTTGGCTGGGTTACTGTCCTGGGAAATGCGGCCTGTTAGAGCTTCAGGGAGATGGCCAGCTTGCTTTACAGATGTCCAGCCTGGCCACATCCTTTTCTGCACACATGCAAAAGCACACCTCCCACCTAGAGTAAGATGTATCTGTCACCTGAGTGACACACTTATAATCACATTTACATAACCAAGGTGAGCTCTGGAAAGTTTTGGAGTAGGCGATACTCATGCCAACCTTCACAGTGGATGAAAACATCTACATCTGGAGGAAAGACAACGGTCTCATCCATTGTGTCTCACGCCCAGCACAGGCATGGCAAAGGTTTGCCTCAAGGTTCTATTGCAAATGCTGAGTAATGGAGAAAATGGAAATTCCCTACAACCCTCAGAAACAGGCTCACCCAGTTGGAACAGTCCTTTGGTTTCAGGGACCTATTTGGTAAACCTGGATTTAAGTTTGATGGGGAAGACAATGTTTAAAGTCTTTGTTTGCTAGGAAGTTGATAAAAAATATCTGTATATCCTGTAAAATCTGTTGTTAATGACGTAGAAGTGTCCCCACTGCAACTTCCTAAAGTCTCTTTTACTGTGTTCACAGGGAAACGTGTCCTTCTCGTGTTCATACCCTCAAACTGTCCCCGTGACTTTTCTGACCTCCAGGAGTTACTTGGCTCTGCCAGACATCTCTGGAAAGGACAAAGTGTCTGTCACTTTCCAATTCCGAACGTGGAACAGAGCAGGACTGTTGCTGACCAGTCAGTTTCAGCATGAATCAGGGGCTTTCACCCTTGTCCTTCATGATGGAAAGCTCAAACTGAGTGTCTTGCAGCCTGGACGTTCAGCAAGGGATGTCACAGCAGGTAATAATAGTAATCATAATGCTTTCTGAGAGAATTCATGGGCATTTGCCATGACTGTGCCATCGTTGCACGTAAACCTCTAAAATAAGTGAATCAGTAAGATATTAATAATCCGACTAGAAGGAATTAGATTCCTTTTTCCTTTGAAATAGGGAACTCCAGGCTATTGATGTGTTGTCAGTGTGACAGTTTAGATACATCAAAGCATAATTATCACAAAATTTAAAAAATAACCTGTTTGGGGCTGGCCGAGTGGTGCGATGGTTAAGAACTGGCTTGGGATGCCAGAGGGCCCCGGTTTGGATCCCACATATGAGGGCCAGTGACACTGCCCTC
>NW_017732909.1:65204-112526 GCF_001890085.2 Hipposideros armiger
GCCGTGAGTCGCTGGTGACGGCATAGGCTGTAGCCCCTGCTGCAGTGGGTTGCCATGGGCTACTGTATGTAGCCAGCAGCCAGCGTGAGCAGCCAGCAGTTGCAGTGAGCGGCTGTCCAGAAGCCAGTGACTGATCTGCCTCACCCGGGAAGAGCACAATGATGGTGCCAACTTGGGTCAGTGAAGCAACGTCCACCACAACTAGACTGAAGACTAAAACGACAGCAACTTGTCTGTTCCCCTTCCCCCAATTCTCCAGCATTGTTCCCATCCCCCCAATTCCCCAATAAAAATCTTAAAATAAATAAATAAATAAATAACCTGTTTGTAAATTGCTGGTTAGTAACTAGAGGTGAAATTGAAATACTAGACATCATTAGTCTAATCCTGAGTGTCTTGAGAAAATAGATTTCGTTGAACTGTCTTTGAACCAGTTTACACATTAGTTTTCAAAATATTATAAGTTATAATTTTTCACTCTTCTTTCAGAGCTGTTGTGTCCCTTAGGCTACTTGTTTTTGATAAGGCTTCTTACGATCATGGGTGGACTTTCTGCTCCAGTCTTCCAAGAATGACCCATGTATTTCTAGACTCACCGCCACAGTCATGTTATCTATGAACTTTGGGGACTAATTTGCATTTGAAACTGATAAAAATTAAAACCCAAGCAGACCATGGCATGCCATTCCATGAATATTGAATGTGGAAGGCATATCTTGCTTGATCTATGGTTATCAGTCTTGGACTGAAAAACTTCGAATGAGACTTAAATTTTCCTTTCCTTATATAAATCAAATCAATTGGATCACCAGTGTACTGAGTTTCCTTGTAGCCTTCAGCAAATGACCTGAGCTGATAGTGTCAGCTAGGATTCAGTAAATTGCCTAAATCTTTGTTTGTGAAGATTTATAGTTCACATGTAATATGATCTAAAAGAGAAATCTTTTTATTTTTGTTACATGTGGGTACATACCACCCGTCCTACCAACTCACATGCAGACTAGTCATTCAATTTTTTGTAAGCAGGCACTGAGACATTACACAAATGTCTTACTGTACCAGTTGTAAAGCTTTTACAGGGCAATGTGTTATTTTTCAGAAGCAAACCAATGGTGAGTTTCTCTAGTTACAGCTTTCTCTAGTAGCAATTGAGGAAAGGATCTTTTATACATTTAAAATAGATAAAAAATAAGACAGATAGAATATTTTTTCATTTTAAACCTTGTATCTAGTATCAAACCATGTACAGGATAAATTAAATCTCATTAAATGGCATGGAATAGGCATCTTTTAGTCTAATTCCAGGTATTAGATAATTTTTCCTAATAGTTACCTCAGCATATTTCTGAAGAGATTGAGAAATGTGCCCAAAGTGTACGATCTAGTGTATGTGTGTTCATGGAGATGGGCTAAGAGAAAGAGTTGTGGAAACAGAGGATAAGTGAGAGCAACAGAAGAAGACGAGACAATTACTGTTCATCTTCGCTTATGGAGTTTCATTTATGTAAGAAAAGACACAATTGCACCCTTTTCCGAATTGTCTCTACTGCCATGGTCATTGTCCTCTGTTATTAGCATACATTATTTGACTTGAGCAGGTGGGTGGTGAATGAGAAGACTGCCCCCCAGGCCCATTTCGGAACGTATCTGTGCAGTGTGCCAGCTGCTGGTCTTTGAGGGGCCGCTCTCTTGTTCTCCCATAGCATTCTCCTCTTTAAAATGACACTAATATGAGTTATGGTGAGAATCCAGTGATACAATTCATATAAATCCTTAGCACAGTACGATTGATCATAATAACTCAATAACTTTTAGTTATTGTTATTCCCAGACCAGTCCCACCATCATTGCAGTGTCCCACACTGAGGTCTTTTGAGGGGCTGGAGGGCTGTGGCATCTTCCTGGTAGCACAAATCAAATACAAATCTACCATCTGTTCTCCATCATTCTTTGACAGTAGTGTTGCCTGGGAAACAGTTCTTTCATCAGAAGTGGGAGAAGTTGAAAGCACACCAAAGAAAAACAAAGGATGAGAACTATAAGGGATTTATAAAGTGAATATAAATGCAGGTATTTTATTTTTAAATTAGAAGAACAAATTTTACTAAAAACAGTTTTTTATTACATAGACAAATGACATTGATTACAAATTCAAGGAGGCATTCTGGAGTGCTTTCTGCAGGTTCTCCCATGAAGTAACTTTTTTTACCTGATAAGTAGGTGATACAGAGAAAGAGAATGAGGGAGCTGAGTCTGTAAGAGATGCTAGAGTCAGGCACAGTTGGGAGTAAGTCAACAATTCAATCACGTGACCATTCCCAACTCCATCACTTTAAGAAAAAAAATGTATATTATCTCACGGATTCAAGAGACAGTGACTGCTTTAGGAGGGACTAATAATGGTATTAAAAATAATAATATAGCAATAGCTGGAGTACACTGAATAAAATTTGGAAATACAGAAAATGAAAACAAACACAATTTCCTAACCTGAAAATTAGGGTTAATATTTAAGATTATTTCATGCTAGTCTTTTCTCATTTTATACAATTTTTGAGTATGTACATACTCACATACACACACATTTTAATGTAATGCTTTTTTAACTTTATATTTTGTTCAATGAATTTTCATGTTTTATTGCTACTTAATTTGTTATTTTTAAAGACTGATGATATATTTTTTTCTAAACAGTCTACCAAGATTGTTATAGACAATGAAAATACACAAAAGTAAGACAAAGTTTTTATATTTTTAACACAATTTTAGGAAATACCTGTACTTCTCAACATCCCAACTAATTATGTGAGACTTAAATATGCCATGTAATTGGAAATATTTTATTATGTCAGGATTGTTCAAGGTCAGTCATAGAAATTCTATTCTCTTGAGGCCCTAGGATGAGAGTAAAATAACACTGCCCTTCCTGAGGCAGAATATTTGGACTCTGTACTCTTGTTTCCTCTTCACCCCTTCTCTTCTGATTTCTTTCTTTCTTCTTCTCTTTCTTTTCTATTGGAGCTTTTCAGACTTAATTGACTGATGAGAAGTGAAATGCAGCCTTGGGGGCTGGGTATGTAAGCCATAATATTCTCAAGTGAACTTAATAACTTTTGTTGGACTATAACAAAAACTAGACAGTCCAGACCAAGACTGGTGAGTCAGATGCAAAGACACTCAGCAACCACAAAATTTACACAACAAGCCCCTTATCTGAGTGACATAGGCAGCACCTTCCTCCTAGATAAAAATGACCAGCCTAATGCATCACCTTATTGCCCTCTAAAAAACCCGGCCAAGCCTACATCTATCCTAAGCCACTCCGTAGCTCTCTGAGGTTGCAGCTGTCCTCAACACCTGTGTGTGCTCCATTGCCCCAGCCAGCTGCATGACCTTTAGGGTAGGCTTCAGGTCAGACCATCCTTGGCAGGTGGTCCAATTATCTGCACCATACTCTTTTCAAGCACTTCCCCTGTTTAGAGGCATCTATAGGGTCTATAGGAATCTCTTCTAACACATTTTGTTCACCACTAGGTACTGGATTGAATGATGGGCAATGGCACTCTGTGTCCTTGTCTGCTAAAGGGAGTCATCTGAATGTGATGGTGGATGGTGCGGCAGCTTCCATGGCCCATTTCCTGAGTGGGCAGATTGATCTGGGCGACAACTATTATTTGGGGGGTAAGTGAAAGGAACGGACTCTACGGGTAATCAAACCTCTTTATTGTTCTAGCTCCTACCTTCTCAAGCAACTGGAAATTTTAAATGAAAATTAAAACTGAAGGGTGATTTTTCTTTTTCGGATATAATCAGTGGGAATGTTGAGTGGACAAAGATGATAATTAGGGCCTAACGTGCAAGTCTATCTGGTGACCTTGTTGGAACATGCATAAAATACAAGGTTGGTTTTAACTTCGGGACTTGTTTTCAATTAGGCTGCACACTGCCGTCACCTGGAAACCTTAAAAAAATGTTGGTGCCTGGCTCATCCCAACAGATGCTGATTTAAAAGGTTCTGAGGCCTAGGCAACAGGTGTCTTAATGCTCTGCAGGTAGTTCTGTTCAGGCATGTTCAGGGTCACGTTCTCTATTTCTCCCTTTAGTACTTTGCTACAGAAAATTACCCTAATGCCAGGTGACCCTTATAACCTTTCATCAGTGTGTATCTGCCAATTTCATTGCTGCATGTGGGAGTTCTTCTCTTGTATGTTAGCTCTTTTTCTGCCTCCAGCCTGGCTACTCAGGGTGTGCTCCATAAGCCAGCAGCACCAGCATCAGCTGGAAGCTTGTTAGAAATGCAGACACAGCCTCCCTGACCTCCTGGACCAGAATCTGCATTTCACCAAGATCCCAGGTGGTCTGTTGCACTTTAAAGTTTAAGAAACATTCTATTCCTGCTGTCTGTAGAGAAGGGCACCATTATTTACAACAGAGGGAGACTGGTTAAATGGCTGTTAATGCTTATTGATGCATTTGACCAAGACCACCTGGCCGTCTGCCCTGGACTGCAGGACATGCAGTGTTTACATGTTCAGTGGACCTTTGATCCAGTCCACCTGGGACCCCCTCAGCCTGGGAGGGGAGCTCCTGAGGGTAGTGAGTCTCCATCCCTCAGGCATTCAAGTGAGAAACTCTGTGCCCGTGGAAGCTTAGAGCAGTAGTAGGCAGACTTATTTCTAATCTTGGCTCAGGTTCACTGCTGCATGGTTTTCGATGCATATTATACCACATTTTACTTATCTATCCCACTATCTCATTTTGTTCTTGATAAACATTTTGATTGTTCCCAGTTCTTTTTTTGCTATTGTAAAAATGTTATAAATATTTTTGTACACCTAAGAGTCATCTTGTCAGTAATTTTTAAACTTTCCTTATGCACAAACTATCTGACTTTCCTAATATGTTTGGTCAATTAGTGAAACAGCAGTCATGTACTGTAGTTTCAGTGGTGTGTTCTGACTGTTAAGTTAAATGAGTGCCCGAGAATACACAGCAATCACATTGCCCGTGCATGTAGATCCAGCCTCGGGCTCCACTAACATCTGTGAAAAGACCCCAGAGATCTGGGGCAATGCATTTAAAAAGGCATAATAGACCTTTCTAAGTATTTTCATAAAATTGTGTTGATGTGTAGGAAAACTATCCTGTCAATATAGTTTCCAATAAGAAGCAGTGTCTCTAAGATGTGTGGAACTACAAAGTTTAAGCATCTCATGAGAGAGCAGAGTGACTTTTTTTCATTACGGCTTTTCTGTTGCAATTATGTATTGGCACTGAGTGGCAAAAATGGTGTGAGCAATTGTAATCATAGCACTTCATGCCCAGCTAAAGTATAAATTAGAGTAACCTCTATTTGCATAGCTGTAAATACCCAATTGATATCTACAGAACAATTACAGCTACTGATTCAAACTTAGTCAACTATACATCTTACACCAACATAAAATTTATTTTCCTAGGGAAAAAAAGTATACTATTTAAAAAACGCAAGTAATGCCTTCACAAGGCTAAAACAAACAAACAAAATCAAAACACTTAGATTTACTGAGGTTAAAGAAAAAGGTGAATATTATTTTTATTCAAGAAAAACCAGGAGAGGCAGGTATAGGACCAGTGGACATGGAGTTCTGGTCCTCAAAATATCTCTTACATGCACAAGTTTTATGCCCAGGTCAGGACTCCCTTCTCACAGCCCCGTTTCCATACTGCATTGGACTTTCCAGCTCTCTTCTGTAAAATGGAGCAAGACAGCTGCAGCTTAAGTAGAAGCTCCACTCCGAAAGCTTCAATATCAGGGTTATTTTATCCAATCCCAGGAGCACTCTGTGTCAGTGTCTCTGTTGGTTTAATCATCTTCTTAATTAATGTCCATCAGTACCAGAACATGTATGATGTTGACAAGGAAATTCACTTTATTCCATCCATGCTCTGTAGCAATATTGGGACTAATAAAATAAGTATTCCTGGGTCCTCTAGTTAAAAATCGATTAATGATATTTAATTTTCAGGAAATCAATACCCTATGTTCTGAGACACTTCTCCCCTTTACTATTTCTGTTGATGGAAGTTCAACTGCAAGTTCCCAATTATCTTATAAATTTTGTTTCAGTGCCTTACTATAAAAACTGACTAGTACATATTATTATTACAGGTAAAATGACCATATTATCTATTGTCCAAACCAGGACACTTAAGTGAATAAAGCAAATGATGTCAGTACTTCTGACAGGTAGCAGGCCATATGGAAGTCTATAGTCTGTTTTGGTCTGGCAGCCTCAGAGTGTAGCTTTCTTACCATGAGAGGGTCCACCTACAAAATAGCAGCATTTTTATATGTCCCACAAGAACTCTGTGATTTATATCCTTCTCTTTCTCTCTCTCTCTCTCTCTCTCTCTCTCTCTCTCTNTCTCTCTCTCTCTCTCTCTCTCTCTCTCTCTCTCTCTCTCTCTGTCTCTCTCTCTCTCTTTTATCTTCTCCTTTTCTCAGTCTGAGCTTTCTTTCTTTTATTTTTTTCATTAATTGTTCTTCCAATAGCAGTTTCATTATAATGTACTGTACGCAGATTTTCGGTGCCTGCTATTAAGGGCAGTGGAAAACTAAGCCTTAATTAATTCCCTTTTATGTAATCTTGTGCTATTCAATAGTATCTTTGCACCATACAATTGCAGAATATTAAATTATGTGTAGAATCCCCCAAGTGTTTTTGTATGAAGCATTAGCAGGCCAGGGAACCTATGATCACTTTGTAATAAAGTCTCACCTGATGACCCATTTTGGTACAGTGACATGAAGTGACAATTTCCCTGTAATCCTCAGAGATACATAAACTGCCCAGTTCTTCAATAGTAATGGATATGTTTCATTAACTTAGCAGTAAGCATTCACTGTCCACTTACACTCTCCATCCCAAATCGGTCATCGATAAGTCACCCTCTGCCATTATGCTATAGGACTTGAGGGTCATCTTCTCAATGAATGAATGAGCATCTCCTGGCCTGAGCTTGTGCAGGACAATGGTCCTGTTTGCTTCTTGATATCTCTCTCATAACTAGAGAAGTGGTTTCACTTTTCCTTATTTAAAGTTCCAGTTTCATAAAGTTTTCCTTGTGACTACTGGATTTGGTTTTGTTTTGTTCCTAACAGAAATAGTAAGATACTACATTGTATTTTGGATGATTTTGAGGCTTGTGATCTGGAGAAAAGCAAGATAAGCAGAAAAAGAATAATAGCGATTCCACAAAACTATTTATTGACTTAATGTTCTGCATTCTTTATCCTAATGTTCTGAGTTATCAAGTGCTATGAATAGAAGTTGCCTATAAAGATATGTCAAGTTTCTTCCAAATATATTCAACCCTTCAGAAATTATCTTACAAATTGAAAATGGTAAAGGAAAACTGTAGTATTAAATAGTTCTTTACAATGTAACATTAAATTTGAAACATCAAACACTCTTAGGGTTTAATTTATGAGGTTTCATTGGGCCCAACAATGGTTTTAACTTGATGTAGGCCTTGACTTGTTTAGAACTCTGTTTGTCAGAAATACAAAGCATAAAAGCCTCAGGCACTGAAAAAAAAGTACCAGTAAAGATAAACTATGTGCATTTTATGAAAATTATTAGATAGAAACCTGGCATCCATTATGCAGGAATAAAAACAAGTTGGATCTTTTCTTCCTGTTCTTTGGAAGTGCACCAGTGAATGGACAACAAAAGTTCAAAGAAAGATGAACGAAAAACACATAAAAGTACACTGGTCAAACATTTACTTTATAAGATTATTTATTCAATTTGATTTTAAAAATAAGAACCTTATCAAATGACCTCAAACCCCAGTCAGCACATATTAATGTGAGAATGATTTAAATGATTGGAAAATATAAAGCAAAAAGATGAGTAATTAAGACATTGTAGAGTTTTGGGGTCCAAAATGGGAGATTAGGTAAACGCTATGCCTATTGCATCCCAGGATCACACCAAAATTACAAATAAAGTATAGAGCAATCAACCTCAAGAATCATCTGAAGACTAGCCGAATAGAACTCCTATAACTAAGAATAAAAAGAAGAGGCCACATCGAGACTTGTAGTAGGGGCAGAGATGCAAAATGGGCTAACCCCAAACCTACAGATAGTGGTTGAACACTGGGAAGGACACCTCAATGGTGGAGGTCCCCCCAGAAAATAAAGGGGTTCCAGCCACACACCAGGCTCCCCAGCCCAGGGGTCCTGTGCCAGGAAGAGGAGTTCCCACAACATCTGGCGGTGAAAATCAGTGAGGACTCTGTCTGTCCATCCCAGTGAAACAGAAGGTGGCTGGAAACCCAGGTGCCCTCTTAAAGGACTGGCACATAAACTCACTTCCAAACACTCACATGGTGGAGGGGTGGCAACTCAAGAGGCACCAGAGACATACTGGGAAAGACTGGGTTGTGTGGCTTCTAAGTGAGGGCTAAAGGTACAGCAGCCATTATCTCTGTGTGGAACCTGCCTCATGTGTAAGACTATCAGCTGATTTCTCAACAAAAATGGTGCAGGCCAGAAAAGAGTGGCAGGAAATATTCAAAGTGGTGAAAAACAAAGGTCTGTAACCAATACTGCTCTACCCAGCAAGGCTATCATTTAAAATTGAAGGACAGATAAAGAGTTTCTCTGACAAGAAAAAACTAAAGGAATTCATTACCACCAGGTCAGTATTACAAGAAATGTTAAAAAGGACTTTAAGCAGAAGAAAGGAGAAAACAAACAAAGATAAAAAATATGAATAATACAATAGCAATAAGTATCTACCTATCAATAATCACTTTAAATGTAAATGGATCAAATGCTCCAATCAAAAGACATAGAGTAGCTGAATGGATAAGAAAACTAGACCCATGCATATGCTGTCTACAAAAGACTCACTTCAGATCAAAATACCTACATAGACTTAAAGAGATGGAAAAATGTATTTCATCAAATGTAAATGAGAAAAATCGCTGAAGTAGCAATACTTATATCGAACAAAATAGACTCTAAAATGAAGACTATAATAAAAGACAAATAGGGACATTACATAATAATAAAGGGATCAATCCAAGATAACATCACACTAGTAAACATTTATACACCCAACATAGGAGCACCTAAATATATAAAACAAATATTGACCAGTGTAAAGGCAGACATCAACAGTAACACAATCATAGTGGAGGACTTTAACATCCTACTGACACTAGTGGACAGATCCTGCAGGCAGAAATACAACACAGAAATAGCGGTATTAAATGACACACTAGACCAGATGGATTTAATGGATATTTTTAGAGCATTTCACCCCAAAACAGCAAAATGCACATTTTTTTCAAGTGCACATGGGACATTTTCCAAGGTAGACCACATGTTAGACTAAAAACAAGTCTCAGTAAATTTAAGAAGATTGAAATCATATGAAGCATCTTCTCTGACCACAGTGGTTTGAAACTAAAAATTATTACCAAAGAAAGAACTGAAAAACACACAAACACGTGGAGACTAAAGGCATGCTGATAAATAATGAATGAGATCCAGGAAGAAATCAAAAGATCCCTTGAGACAAATGAAAATGAAAACACAACGACCCAAAATCTATGGGATACAGGGAAAGCAGTCCTAAGAGGGAAATTTATAGCAATGCAGACCTACCTAAATATACAAGAAAATTCTCAAATAAACAGTCTAAATTTATACCTAAGGGAACTGGAAAAAGAGCAGCAAACAAAGCCCAAAGTGAGTACAAGGAAGGAAATAATAAAGATCAGAGTAGAAATACTTTCAAATGAAGTAGAGACAAAAAAAATACAAAATATCAATGAAACCAAGAGCTGGTTTTTTGAAAAGATAAACAACATTGACAAACCTTTCACCAGATTTATCAAGAAAAAAGAGTGAGGACCCAAATATATAAAATCAAAAATGAAAGAGGAGAAGTGACAATGGTCACCACAGAAATACAAAAAAATTTAAGGAAATACTACGAGCAACTATATGTTAACAAATTGAACAATCTGAAAGAAATTGATAAATTCCTAAAAGCATACAATCTTCCAAAACTAAATCTAGAAGAAGCACAAAATTGGGCGACTGTTTAGCTCAGGTGGTTAGAGTGCTGTGCTCATAACACCAGGGTTGCCGGTTTGATCCCCACATGGACCACGGAACTGTGCCCTCTGGAACTAGATTGAACACAACTACTTGACTTGGAGCTGATAGGTCCTGGAAAAACACACTGTTCCCCAATAAAATCCAAGAAGAAGGAGAAGGAGGAGAAGGAGGAGAAAGAGGAAGAAGAAGGAGAAGGAGAAGGAGAAGGAGAAGGAGAAGAAGAAGGAAGAAGAAAGAAGAGGAAATCTGAACGGACAGATTACTACCAACAAAATTGAATGAGTAATGAACAAGCTCCCAACAAACAAGTCCCAGGCCAGATGGTTTCACAGGTGAATTTTACAAAACATTCAAAAAAGAATTAACACCTATCTTTCTCAAATTATTACAAAAAATCCAACAGAGGGAAGGCTCCCAAGCTCATTTTAGGAGGCCAACATTACCCTGATTCCCAAACCAGACAAAAACATTACAAAAAAAGAAAACTATTGGCCAATATCCCTGGTGAACGTAGGTGCAAAAATCCTCAACAAAATATTAGCAAACCAAATTCAGCAATACATTAAAAAGATCATATACCACAATCAAGTGGGATTCATTCATGGCATGCATGGTTGGTTGAATATCTGAAAATCAGTTAATGTGATACACCATGTAAACAAAATGAAAAATAAAAATCATATGGTCATATCAATGGATGAAGAAAAGGCATTTGACAAGGTCCAGCAACCATTTATGATAAAAACTCTTAGCAAAGTGGGAATAGTGGGATCATATCTCAACATAATAAAGGCCATATATGACAAACCCACATCTAATATCATACTCAATGGGGAAAGCTAAAAGCATTCCCTTTAAGATCAGGAACAACAAGGATGCCCGTTTTCACCACTTTTATTCAAAATAGTACTAGAAGTTCTTGTCACAGTAATCAGACAAGAAAAAGGAATAAAAGGCATCCAAATGGGCAAGGACAAAGTAAAACTGTCATTATTTGCAGATGACGTGGTACTATATAGAGAGAACCCCAAAGATTCCCCCAAAAACTTTAAAACTGATAAATTAATTTAGTAATGTAGCAGGATACAAAATTAATATTCAGAAATTGGTTGAATTTTTACACACCAATAATGAACTATCAGCAAGAAATAGTAAGAAAATAATCCCATTTACAATTGCATCAACAACAAAAAAATACTTGGGAGTAAATTTAACCAAGGAAGTAAAAGACCTGTGTCAGAAAATTATAAGACATTGAAGAGAGAAATTAAAGAAGATACAAATAAATGGAAACATATAACATGTTCCTGGATAGAAAGAATTAATATAGTTAAAATGTCCATACTATCCAAAGCAATATATAGACTCAACATAATTCCTATTAAAATATCAAGGTCATTTTTCACAGAATTAGAACAAATAATACTAAAATTTGTATGGAACCATAAAATACCTCAAATAGTTACAGCAATCCTGAGAAAGAACAAAGCTGGAGGTATCACACTACCTGATATCAAATTATTCTACAAGACTATAGTAATCAAAACAGCATGGTATTGGCATAAAAACAGATACATCGATCAGTGGAACAGAATAGAGTCCAGAGATAAATCCATGCCTATGTGGTCATTTAATCTGTGACAAAGGAAGCAAGAATTTATATTGGTATATATACAGTCTATTCAATAAATAGTGCTGGGAAAACTGGACAGATATGCAAAAAAAAATGAAAGTGGACCATCTTCTTACATCATATAGAATAATAAATTCAAAATGGATTAAAGATTTAAATGTAAGACCCAAAACCATAAAACTCCTAGAAGAAAATATGGGAAATAAACTCTCGTACATTAACCTTAGTAATATTTTTACTGATATATCTCCTCAAGCAAGGGAAACAATCAAATAAACAAATGGGACTACATCAAACTAAAAAGCTTTTTCACAGCAAAGGAAACCATCAACAAAACAAAAAGACATCATACTGAATTGGAGAAAATATCTGCCAATGATAGATCTAATATGGGGTTAATATTTAATATTCAAACTTTACTAAAAAAACAAACTCATACAACCTCAACACTAAAAAACAAATGATGCAATTAAAAGATGGGCAGACGACCTGAATAGACATTTCTCCAAAGAGGACATACAGATGGCCAATAGACATATGAAAAGATGCTCAACATCACAAATCATCAGAGAAACGCAAAGAAAAACCTCAATGAGATACCACCTCACTTGTGTCAGAATGGCCATTGTCAATAAACCAACAAACAACAAGTGTTGGTGAAGATGTAAAGAAAAAGGAACACTTGTGCACTGTTTCCAGGATTGCAAATTGGTGCAGCCACTATGGAAAACAGTATGGAGGTTCCTCAAAAAATTAAAAATAGAACTACCTCATGACCTAGCAATTCTTCTTCTGGATATTTACCCAAAGAAATTTAAAACACTAATTCAAAAAATATATATGCACCTCTCTGTTTACTGCAGTGCTATTCACAATAGCTCAGATATGGAAACAACTGAAATGCCCATCAATAGACTATTGGATAAAGACACTGCGGTACATTTATACAATGGAGTATTACTCTGCCATAAAAAAGAATGAAATCTTACCATTTGCAACAACATGGATGTACCTAGAGGATATTATGCTAAGTGAAATAAGTCAGAATGAGAAAGACAAATACCATATGATTGCACTTATATGTGGAATCTAAAGAACCTAAAGAACAGGATAAATGAACAAACAAAACAGAAATAGACTCATAGATACAGAGAATAAACTGATGGTTGCTAGATTGGAGGGATCATTGGGGGATAGGTGAGAAAGGTGAAGGGATTAAGGTGTACAAATTGGTAGTCACAAAATAGTCACGGGCATGTGAAATACAGTAAGGAGAATATAGTCAATGTTGTAAAAACTATGTATGGTATCAGATGAGTACTAGATTTATCAGGGGTATCACTTTATAAATTATATAAATGTCTAACCACTACATTGTATACTTGAAACTAATATAAAATAACATTGAATGTCAACTGTAATTAAATATATATATATATATATATATATATATATATATATATATATGGTTACAGGATGTAAAACACAGCATATAGTGAATGGTATTGTAATAGCTATGTACGGTGTCAGATGGGTAGTAGGCTTGTTGGGGTTATCACTTTATAAGGGGTGTAAATGTCTAATTATGTTGCTTTGTACACCTGAAACTAATAATGATAAAAATAGTAATAATAATAGTAATAATAGACGTTGCATCTAACAAGTTAAAAAAACCGCTTCTGCAAAAAATATATATTAAACATGATTTCATAAGGTAAATAAAATAGTTAAATTACACATTACATAAAATTTACTTCACAATTTTTGGAATAAAAATTATTTTAATATTCTGTGCTTATTTCATGTTTGCATATGAAAAAAATTAAATAAATGCTTTGTGCTTTTATCCAATGTTGCTGTGAATTGGGTTCCCCAGGAAGCTGCCTTTGCGTGGGGATTTGCATGTGGCAGCTTCCTGGGGTTAACCCCTGGAAGGCTAAGTGAGCAGCTGGGACAAGAGGAGCTGCAGTGCAGTTGCAGCAGAAGCCTCAGAAGACCCTACAGGAGGGTCCGAATCAGGGCTGCCCTTCAGGGAAGTCCCAGCTCAGAACATGGGTATGGGCCACTGCATTGCATCACTTCATTGCATCCTGGACACTGGCTGTCCATGGGGAGGAGAGAGTCAGCTCCCTTCATCCAGGGCAGTACCTGAGGAAGGCCTCTGCTTCAGTCCTTAAAAAAAGGAGACGATATATGGAGACTTGGATCTAAATAAGTGTCCACTCTGTCCTGCAATCATTGCCTTTTTACAAAGCATTTCCAATGACTGCATCCTCTTTCCTTAACGTTCAGCTCTCCTTGTTTACATTGCTAATCTCGCAGAACTCAAATCTAAAGTGGTTCCTTTAGAGGGTAATTCTGGAGAGCACAGACGAGCACTCAAGACCCTGCTGACCCTGTACTTGAGAAGGAGGTGGCTCTGGACCTGCTCGTGCTTTGATTTTGATTTCAAAGCCATATCCTTGCTCATAATTGTCAGAAGAGCATTTTCTTCTTGGGAAGCCCAAGGGGAGAAAACAAAACCACTATATAGGAATTGTGTCTTGTAATTTACAGCAAACCAGTTAATGACTGCAGCAGAACTCATAAAATGTAACTCTTATTATTAAAAATAATCAGAGCCCATTCCTTTTTTAATGGAATGTTCTATAATGTTAATTTTTCTCCATTATTTGCAATGCCATCTCATCGTGAGATACTTGTTAATTTTTTTGTGTTAATATTGAAAGATATTTGAGTAAAGCGCCTAATTAAAAATATATTAGAAAAGTATTAATGGTTTTTAGATTTCTTAGACCAATTATTATGAAGTGGTTTTAAATATGCCCGTGCATGCACATGTGCACATGCTCACACATAAATATTTAACATATGTTTTAGATAAATGGACAGCATTGGGTCAATTTTTAATGAAAAAATTTTCAAACATTTTAAATATAGCAAGTCCTATTATGCTTGTAATTTTTTTCTGACTCTACTATTGGGTGCCTTTTAGTTCCTCTAGTTTAGCATCATGTTAAAAGGAGTAATTTCTTGGCCTTTTGAGCCTTGCTTCTGCTCGTGGCCAGCTCCAAAATCTTTGGAGTATACTTTTTCTCCTAATAATGACTCTCTGGCCCTTGCCCTGGGCCCCCTTGGGCCTTTTGAGCTTCCTTTGCTTGGCCCGCTCCAAACTCTTTGGAGTGTACTTTCTTTTCTAATAATGGCCCTTGAGCCATTCTCTACTGCTTGGGTCCACTTCTGCTTCTTTGAAATGTATTTTTACTTCTAATAAACTCCTTTTCTGTAACTTTAAAAAAAAAGGAGTAATTTCTTATATGTGCTTTCAAAAAAGAAATTAAGCTTTGCTTAAGTTAAATGTGCAATAACCCTATTAGGATTTTATTTTATTTTACATCTTACTGTTCCCTCATTTTTCCAGAATCCTGACTATAGTTGTTATTTTTACACTTTAGTAATACTAAAAACTTTTGTTCTTGTCAGCTCTCTGCCACCCCATCCATGAGTAATAGTGAATTTCCTGAAGGGTGTAGAAAGTTTCATTCTCAAGTGTTTGTAAACGAAGGGAGGCAGCCATCTTGCAGAAGCACTGTGCAAAATTTTGTCATAATTGTTGATTTTCTCCTGTATGTGTCTCCATGTTCTTTCAGGCTGTCCCAGCAACATCTCTAGCTCTGGATGTGGAAGTTCCCTGGGGGGATTTCAGGGCTGCCTGAGGCGCATCTCTATTGGCAACAAGGCAGTGGATCCTGTCTCAGTACAACAGGGGGCACTGGGAAGTTTTCGTGATCTCCTGATTGACTCCTGTGGCCTCACAGACAGGTAAGGTGATCCCATGTCATTTTAGCATTCCTGTTTTCAATTTTTTAATAGTAGAATAAAAACAAATGAAGAAAAGTGTACTTTCTTCTCGAAACTTCTCTGTTCCTGGTATCCATTTTATAGGGAAAAATTATGTTTACATTGAAAACTGAAAAACCAACATCTTTAATTTTAAACAATTGCTCCTTTCAAATGATATTCTCTTAGGAGACAAGTTCTTATAAGTATGATGCCAAGCTACTTAATTCTTACAGAATACTATTAATGCTGCCATCATTATTGGTGAGTGTAAAAACTGATGAGTATTTTAAAATTCTACCATTGCACAAAACAGATTTTCTAAAGGGATAATGGAACATTAAGGACCAATGAATCAAAATCATGTGTGGTCAGCTGGATTCACCCCACACTCTGTTTTCTACAGGGAAAATGAAAAGTAACTTTTCCTTTGAGGAGGGTTGAAGCCCTTCAGAGATTTTAGTGATGCTGTAAACACAAAGAGTGGAGCGCACCCAGTCCTACTCTAGTACTGTTCAATGAAGAAGATAAGAAAAGCAAAGCTTTAAAACAACAGCCTTTTCCATTGTGAAGCACTGCAACTTTTTTCAGGTTATCTTGTCATTCAAGCTGACTTTTAAGTTATTTTGGTTAAAAGCCATAGCTTAGCCGTAACACATTAGAATATTTTCTGTGGGTGGTATATCTGACTTCCCTCTAGTAGGAATGCATTACATTTATGTTGACTAAATGAACACACTTCAGACACCCTTACACATTCACCCAAAGTTCACACTCTGCAGAGTACTTTGTGGAGTAAAATCTATTCCAAATATAACACTAATTGGAATTCTGTTTCATGTCCAATAAATACAGGTTACAAATGCAGTGTACATTGTATTTAAAAACCATAAGTACTCAGTACATGAAATATGGACTCATAAAAAAGAACTTGATTTCTTTAGTCATGTGTTCATGTTCAGGCATTCACATTCTATTCATTTGTAGGGGCAAAAATGTTCAAAGAATTTAGATAAAAACTCTCAACCCTAATTTTCAGATTATGAACATTTAGTTTATGACATCATCTGTAAATTATAACTGCAGCCAGCTCTGGAATCCTGCATCTTTGTATCTGGAGAGGGTTTAGAGGTGTTAGCTTGGTAGTAGGGTACAGCCCCCCACCCATTGGAACGCCCTTCAGTGGGTGGGGAGGATTGGGGTGTCACAGCTCATTGGCAGTGGCTGGGTTGTCAGTTCAGTCAAGTGAAGCTCACAGAAAGTTATTGTAGTGCCCGGAGAATTCCCTCAACAGTATCTCTTACACAAGGAATCCCCTTTTGTGCATAAAGATTCTTAGCCCCCTGCCAAAAAAAAAAGAATGTATGTATGACCTATGTATATGTGTGCATATATATATCACCCAAACTGAAAGATTTTCCTTATGACATCTAAAAGGGACTTTCAGACATAAGTACCAATCTGTGGAGACATCTAGGATGTTAAGTTATCATCTTTAAAACTGAGGTTTCTGGCAACTCTGTAAGTGGGTATGAAAATATCAGCATTTTGAACAGCCTATATAGTCACTAGTTATAATTTTTTATGGTTTACCATCTAAAAACATGTCCTTAGTCTCCACTACTCTTAATACTAAAATTGTTCATTTTTCCTTAGCCCTTTCAACCACACTTACTAAACACATGTCCAGTGCACCATGACATAGACTCACTTAAAAAACTCGACAGGGCTGGCTGAGTGACTCAGTTGGTTAAGAGCTCACTCAAGAGTGCGAGCTCTGAGCAACAGTGGTTCGAGTCCCAGCCCAAGCTGAGCAGCTGCTGAGCTGCCAACAGGTGGCAGGATGGCTCAGCTAATAAAAAATTTTAAAAAAAATAACTCGACAAAGCCAACACCATGCCTGGGCTCTTTTCAGGCACGTTGCACTGTTCCCAACTGTCCACCAACCCTTCGCCCTGCCTGCCCAGAGCAAGTGCAAAGGTACTCAGGTGAAGCCAAGACTTATTATTAAAATGCAGGTAGTTTTATAACATCTATCATTCAGGCACAGGAATTAGTAACTGGTGATACACAGCAGCACTCCTAGCCCAAAGGATACTGTAGATTATGAAAAGATGTTTGAACTCCAGGAGGAGCAGAGGACGACTTCCTGAGTCACCCAAGGACTCATCCATGCAGTGCTGTCTTCCTGTGGCGCCTGATAACACTTCACAGGGAAGGCAGCCTGGTCCTTGGGACAAGGCTTTGGGGACAGGTCGTGACAAGAAGGGATCGTGTCTTACACCAATTGCATTTTGGACCTTAGGATCTTATGTCATATAACTCAGTTTACAGTGTCCTTCTCAGCTCCTGTGAATGCCTCCTGTGCACCCAAAGGCGTGGACTGTGCTGGTGGGGCCATTTTTCCCACTTCAGGGCATTTGGTCCAGCATTAATCTTCTAGATACTAAATGTAGCATTGCACACTGTACAATTGTGTTTTTTTGTAGAAAATAACATTAGAATAAAATTGATTATCACAAACATAAAGTTTTAGTGTATTTTTAAAAATCTTAATCCAAAATATTTTTAGGTAAGTGATGGTATTCTTTATTTTTATCATAGTCATGTCTAATCTACTAAAAAGTATGGAGTCTATTCAAGTGTGATTTTAGAGCATTCCAGTGAGTCAGAAAGAAGAACAGGAAGCTGATTTGTTCAAATACATGGTAAAACAATGAGCCTACCCAGCTCAAGCTGCCACTTCAGCTGCAGGGAGTTCTGCCAAACACAGTTTGAAATATCTCTGCTGCCAATACTCAGTGGCTTTGCTATAGACTAGGGATCTATAGCGTAAGGCCCACAGCCACTGCTGCTTTGGTAAATAACATTTGAGGAGGGCAGGGGGGACATGGCCAAGTCCTTCATTTGAGTAATGTCTGTGTGGAATAGTTGCAACAGAGACTATATGATCCTTGAGGCCTAAAATATTTTTTAGTTTGCCCTTTACAGAAAGAGTTTGTTGATTCCTGCTACAGACTAGTAAAAAAAACAAGGTGGAAGTTTTGGGGGGCTGTGGAACATGTGAGAGGGGTGCCTAATTTGTATTGGGACAAGGTGGGACTATCAGGCAGAAGAGATGCCTAAACTGGTGCAAAAGGTGTGTGCGTCAGTCAAGTGAGTCAGAGCTGGGATGGCCAGTGGAAGGAACAGCCTGGTACCCAAGCCTGAAGTGGAGCCCTGAATCTGACCCATTCAAGAATGGCTGGTGTTGACATTGTGAAACTGAGGCGAAGGAGCCAGGTGTGGCAAGAGATGGTGCTGCCTAGTTGGGCAGGGGCTACACTGTACAGGCCTTCTGGCCAACTAGAAATCTGGATGTTGATGTAAGTTCCCTGGGAGACCACTGAAGGGCTTAAAGCTAGGAAGCCACCTGTGTGTTTAATACGACTCTGACCACAAGTGGAAGGTGATTTCGATGTGGGATCAGAGGCCGGGGGACAGGTAAGAGGCATCTTGCTTATGGGAGAAGTGATGATGGCCTAAATGAGGTAATTGGAAAGTGAGGATGATTTATATTTGGTGAACAGAATCACAAGTTGATTTGCTGTTTGGCTGCAGGACGATGGAGAGGGAGGAGCCAGAAGAACCCTCAGGATGTAGTAGGGCAGCTGGATGAAGGCTGGTATCACTCTGTGGAATAGTGATGGAGGAGAAACACAAGCTTTGGAGGGACAGAGAGGCAAGAGGCTCAGTTACTAAATCCTAAGATATCTTGAGGATCATAGATGCAAAGAACGATAAAGATGGAAAGAAAGTTAGACGTGACTATGTTGCAGCTTCCATCTCAGAGCAGGGAACTCTCTTTTCCTTTATCATCAAGAAGGGGATCCTGCTTCTATTCAATCTTTTGAGAACAAGACACTTGTCCATTCACCAAATGGTCGGTTGATGTCATCTGTTGAAACCGGCTTTCCACCCATTAATCTGAGATTTTCCCTGTTGCTCTGAGCAAGTCTGCACACCTCTACCACCCACAGCCCTCAAGTACCTGGTGAATCACCTAAGGAGGCTCTCCCCCAGGTTCAAGCCCCTGTTCTCTTAGCAGTTTTTCAAAGGTCAGGGCCTTCAGCACCATCCCAGCCTTGATTGCCCTCCTCCACACCTGGTCACAATCTTCCCAAACTCCTAAAAGGACCTGGCCCATGAAGGGTGTGTGGGAGCCATAGTTGTCCTTTCCTTAGAAACACTCGCAGACTGAGCCTGCCCATCTGGGTGTAAGTGGAGACAGTGTGCTGGGTCCACAGCTCACCTTCAATCCCACGTCTCCAGCAGTGGAACTCTTCAAGTCAGGTGAGACATGCACAGGCGTGCATGCGCTCACTTGGGCGGGCACGCTGATGTTTTGGTGTTCTCACTACATCTACGGCCTCTGTCTGGTCCTCCCTGTGCATGCTTGGTCCCTCCAGGAAAGCAGGCGGCTCGGGGTACAAAAGCTCACCTCAGGCATGTAGAATTCAGGATGTGCAGCTACTGAAGAAAGAGTTGAAGGACCAAGGAAGTGGGACGGCAGTCTCTACGGAGGGTTTCAGGGGCATGGTTTGGCCTGTCCCCTAATTCCTGGGGGTACAGACAGCCTTCTGTTTCCACAAGAAGCCCACCTTCTCATTCTTGGTAAAGATCTGGCTTCTTCTACTCTAATGCTGTAAGGCCTAGCAGGAATGATGTGTGTCTTTTGAAAGAAATTGGATTTGTTGCCAGCACCTTTCTCCCAAATAGCAAGAATGGTTACTGCTATAGAATAGAAGCAACCCAGAGTTTCTCATTTCTTTGACTCCCTAAAAAGAAAGGGCACTTAGCTCAAGAGGTAACTAATAAGTTACATGGCTCCTGCAGTGAGGCTTTTGTGTGACAATATTAAGAGCTTCAACTGTCTGATGAGAGAGGCAGTGTGACCTTGACAGGACCCAGACACTCTAAGTTAATGTAGATCTTCTTTCCTATGTTATTGACGAAGCTGTGATGACTTCCCCAAACTTCCTCCTTAGTCTCCGTTTTCTGAATCCTGCTCAAGAGCCATGTCTGACCCAACCACAGAGGGTCAGGATGGTGAGTTTTGAGGCAGGCATGGTGCTCCTCCCTCAGCAGATCCTCAAGGGGGAGCCAGATGGACCAGACTCAGGGCCTGGGGCCTCCATCTTCCTGGCTCCCTAACTGGTTCTCTGCAGGGGATCTAACCCCCCCCAACCCTCGTCCCATGCCACCCCTACTAGGGCCACACCTCCCCTTTACAGCTCCTTTGCTCACTGGGCCCAAGGCCAGGGCCACAGGTGGGGAAGGGGCTCTTGTGCCAGGCCTCTGAGGGCCACCACCATTTCTTGCTTGTGACTCATGTGGACCATAGTCCTGGCTGGCACCACCTTGTTGGTTCTACAAATGGACCAACAGCCCCAGAGAGCTCATAGGTGCTTTTTGTCCCAGAGTGAGCTGAGGGCCACTTCTTGGGGGGAGGGAGGGAGAGAGGGAGGACTGCTGAGAGCAGAGCCCCTGCCCGAGATTTCGGTCTGCACTTAACTCCCTAATGCTGGCTTTCATGCAGCATTGTTAAAGGGCTCATGGACTAGACTTGGAAGGTTCAACATAACTTTCAGAACAACCAAAATAGAGTAGAACTAATTTAGGTTTTAAAATATTAATGGAGTCATTTTGGAACTAAATATAAGACTTTCCATTTATCTCTGTTACGTTTCATCCTGTTCATTTATTCAACTGATATTATAATTTGATGCAAGGACATGGAAACAGGCAGGGCCATTGCAAGCAGTTTATATCCCGGTCATGTATGAAATGAATCTTGCCTTTGAAAAAGCAAACATAGTTTCTGATATAATGTGTAGAAAATGTATCTGTCACAAACACATGACACTTAGTAGCATCTAATGGATTTCTTAGTCTATCGTTGGTATTACATTAGGACACCTTGATGACAGACCCAACAATTTTTATTCATGTTGAAAGTTTTCTGTTCAGGTAACTGTCATTATCCATCTTTCGCTGTAACAGGTTAGTGTTGAGATGCATATTTTATCATGGCCGAAGGTGGGAAACCGCAGCTGTGTCTGTCTTCCTTTAGGTGTCTGCCCAGCTTCTGTGAACACGAGGGTGAATGTTCCCAGTCCTGGGACTCCTTCTCCTGTAACTGCGCACACACTGGTTATGCGGGCGCAACCTGCCATTCCTGTAAGCTCACACCTCACTTGTTCTCCTTTCTGTTTTGATTTCCATGTAGCTCTATTTTCTTTTTCATTATTTTGTATATATATGTCTGTGTCTGTGCAACTGTGGGCTAGAAAGTGACAACAAAAAAGCCAATACGTATTTTAGAGACGAGTTTTTGTCTGGTTAATTTTTAATCGATTTTATTCCCTAACGATGTTAAAGCAGCTAAAAGAAATACCTATCAAATAAGACAGAAAAAAATACAAAAGAGTGGCCAAGGAAAATAAGTATAAGAAAATGAAATATAGTAAAACAAAATTCTGGAATGCATGGTATTATATCTTGCTCTGTTCCTTGAGTTGGACCCAATTTTAGTTCTCAAGTCTTGTCTGCCAAAGTAAAGAAAAGGATGAGTTTCTGATTCTCAACATTTATAAAATTAAATGAGGAGAAGAGTCTCAGTAGAAGTGCAGGATGGGAACTAGCATGGCAGGTGAGAAGCAGGGAAATGTTCGGGTACCATGCAATCTTGATGTTCTCTGACGATGATGGTAGTAGTGATGATGGCTGACATACTGGGAGTTTACCTTGTGCCTGCAGTGTTCTAGTTCTCCATATGTTTCAACTTCTGTAACCCTTGAAATAGCCCTTGAAGGTAAGTGCTGTTATTATATACATTTTACACTTGAGGAAAGAGAGAGGCTAAGTCATTTGCCCAAGGTCACACAGCTACCAGCCAGGGGCTCTTGACCACTTCTCAACTGCATCTCTTCTATCTTGAATACCAGTCTCTTTTCTGAAGTATTATTCTGTCAATTTTAAAGCTACAAAACTTTTCGACCACTAATTCATTAGCTACTAGAAGCTTATGACAGAGCCCTGAAATCCTCATGGCTTTCTAACGATTGGCTTTTGTTTAAGTTTTTTCCTATTTGTGTATTACTGTGACATTTCTGAATCCCTGCTATCATAGCCCCTCCTTTCCCTTTCAGTCTTTAGAGAAAAAGCATGGCATGAAGATTCACCGTTCACACCACATTCAGGCCCTCCCACTGGAGGAATACTTTGCACTCTTAAGAACTCTTCCCTGTGAATTATTTAATTGTTTCCACATCAAGTGTGGGAGAAAGGCAGAGCATGGACTATCATGTATTCCACCTTATGGGCCCCAGGCCCCAGGGCAGCAGTCAGTGGTGCTGGGATGAGAACCCTGGGTCCCAGCCCGGGAGTTCCACAGGGGAGCCAAAAGCCTCTTGGCAGATGTGGGAGGTGGCTCACTCCCCAACCCATAAGTTCAGCCAGAGTAATTCCACCTGCATCTCTATTACTATTGCAGTGCCAGGTAAGAATTTGCCAAGGCAAATCTTCATATGAAAGGAGCTGAACATCTGGGAAACCTGAGGCTAAGTGACTTGGCCAGAGTCCCAGTTAGGACTCAGGGCAGTCTCTTACAGCACCCCTCATCGCTCCTAGCAAGGTGTTATGCAAAGCAGAGACCTACTGAATATTAATGATTAAGGAATGCTTGCTAAGGTGTTAATCAGTAATATGATCTAAACATTGTTCCAAACACCTCTGATTTAAAATTAACAGGTATTATATAAAGATTTTTTTTCACTTGTGGCCCTAACAATTCGATTTGGGCTAATAATTGAATTCACTTTACTGTGATTCTCTAACTGGTATGCCAAATGAAGGTGAGATGTTGCCAAGTCAACAGTAAGTGACCAGCCATTATGTTTAGGCCTGAGTGTATTTTTGGGCTAAGTACACAATCGATGATGTGAACATTTGCATTTAGAGCAGGTTTCCTCCTAATTGTTCCTCCTCCACCTCATTCTCTGGGCAATCCCAGCCCCAACCCAAACATAAATCCTGTGATCAGTTTGTGTGTGTCCCTCTGGACACTGCTAAGCAGTTGTGAGCATGTTTATATATCTACGGAGGTGTAACTATGAGTGGCCAACATACAAGCATGGTGAGAAAGCAATGCCTGTGTGTCCATCGGGACAGATGGCAATAGCTATGCTATTGATTTGTGGCCATCTCACTCGACACATCTGACACTAGGCCATATTAAGAAATTAAAGAAAAGCATGCTTTATTTTGTAAACTCCCTGGACATACCAACATTCCTTTAATCTTATTTTGTGATGAGAGAAAAAAACTATACTTCTACTACTGCCCCCAGGTTTTTATTAACTATTTGAAATAATTAGGCAAAGTTTTAAAATGTAGATAATCTAATGAATGCAAAATGGCATCAACTCTCTTCCTCTGTGCCCATCTTGGATCGCTCTGCTTTGTGGGTCTTGCCTGACCACTTCCTGTTTTGAGAGCTGGCTTAAAGACCCACTCCAACACTGTGCAAGAATCAGTCCGCTCGCCTTCCCCAGAAGCTTCAGGGAGCTGCTTTTCAGGCTTGCAGAGGGTTTTCCCTGCTAAGGCAACAAATGACGCACACAAGAGATGTTACTTGGTTGGTTACTCACGTAAACTTATTCTAAATAGTAACTAAGTCCAACTCTGCAGATGTTAATCACTTGCTTGGTACATAGCAAAACATTTATTGTACATATAAAGAATTCAATTAAGAATCAACATAAATTGAAATTACAAAGAGACATTTCATGTATATATCTTCAAATTTTAATTTTCTTAATCATTTGCTTTCAGGAAAGTTTTTTAAAACAACCTTTAAAAATTGAATGAAGAATAGTTGTTGACTTGTAAAATTTATCTTGAAAAAAGTGCACTTTACGTGTAAATTGTTTTAAGTAAAAAAAGGGTAGAATTACCGAGTAATTTTGAAAAATTAACATGAGTATTAGATAACATATTTTTTAGGGGGTTAAGCCAGTGTACTTCAGATGCTCAGATATTGTTGGCAAAACTAGAGTTAGGTTGGAGTATGTCCAGTTATCACAGATTTGAAAAGAATCTTGTGTTTCTAGAGTATGCCTGATTCAGATCCACACATCCCCACAGTGAGACAACTTAAAATCTCTCACTCTGTGCTTCAGAACCTTTACGTTGCCTGATTGAAGTAGGGGGACAGTCCCCTGGAGAATATGTTCCTGAGAGCAATGCAGAATGAGTGTCACTGGGGAAATGAAAGTGCCACTTAATTGACAACATGGAGGGACCCATGCCATTGTATCCCCATCTGAGATCCTTGTCTTTTGCAGCTCTCTACAAGCAGTCATGTGAAGCCCACAAGTACAGAGGGGACTCTTCAGGGCTCTACTATATCGACTCAGATGGAAGTGGCCCTTTGGGACCAGCTCTTGTTTATTGCAACATGACAGGTATGCTAAGAAGCTTTATTATGAGAGTGAAACTCATGTAAATGCCTATTGTTTGCACAACCAAGGTGGGGAGTAGAATTTGCCTAGCAGCATCTTTATTGCATTATAATGTGATTGCTCAGAAGTATTACACATAATGTTTTAAATAGTTAAGAGATGGTAATTAAAAGTTATGTCATTATTTTCTGGAAATGTTCTTTTTGTGCAAAATTAACAATAAATCTTTGTTTATCAACCTAAAACAGAAAAGGATAAACTTTATATTTTAGTTCATGTGAATAAGTGCTAAAGACAGAAGAATATTCACTTTTTATCTAGGAGATAATAACTGTTTTTAAAGTGTGCACACTTCATGCAATAATATGACCATATGCAACTATGTGTAATATTTCATTTTCCCTAGAAATCCAATTATATGTGGTAGATAAATACATATATGTCATAAACAAGTCCTTTAGTTCTTTGACACTTTTAAATTTTACACCTGGACCTATGAGTGTAGGATTCCAAAAAGATCAAAACCTCCACTATAGTGAATGACAGCCGCCCTGATTGAATTGATACAAATTCTTGTGACTAGTGTGTGTGTGTGTGTGTGTGTGTGTGTGTGTGTGTGTCTCCCAAACCTCTCCATGCTCACAGGACATTTCATGAACAGAAGGTGGACAATTCTCCCTTGTGATACTTTCTGTGTTTGTCTAGAGGTCTGTCGACATAACAGGGACTTTAACAACCACATAGTTTCCAAATTCTGAGACAATATTCAGGAAAAAAAATCAACTGTAGGTGGTTCTAAAGTAACTATAACTTAGTTATAATATGATTTCTCTGTTATTATGGATACATGTCACCCTGTGAGGTTTGCAGTTTACACAAAGGGCATATTTGTGGGTAAATTTATGATGATGGTTTGTGAGTAGCTTAAAATCCTATTGCAGTTTTTATGCCTACTACCACTTCATACATAAAACAAAATCTGACCATTGTGGCAGTGGGTTTATAATTTGATCTGAATTGGGTCCAATATATTTTCCAGCTTGAATACGGCCCCCAAAGTTGGCACAGATAATGCGAGAGCCCTCAGAGCTTTTCAGTGGATGCGGTATGGTTGTTTGGGGCTTTTTGGCAAACTAGTTACTATAAATACTGAGCAAAATATTGCAGTGTGATGATAGCGAGCAATACATTGTCTTACCTCCTTTACTGAAAGATGTGTGATCAGTAAAATACGTGAGAAAACAGCCAAGGGACCTTCCCAGATTCTGGGCTCCAGTGGTTATAACTGGCCTTCAAGTTACTCAGTTTCTGCTTTGTTTTGCTTTCATTATCATGGTTCAAGTGCGTACCAAAAACATAGAAAGCTAAATAAAGATGCTGGCATCCCAATAATACCTTCCCTTTTATCAGACACATGCTTAATTAGCACAGAAGTCTAGGACGTATTGAAGATTTTCTTAATTTTGTCTTGGATTAATCCTATGAGCAGGGTTCCATATACATTGAAAAATTTCAAGATCTATAGAAAAGTGAAAGTGATCCCAACTGGCACTTTCCAGGATGAGTAAGGTTTCAGTGACTGAAGCCATTTTGTTGATAATTGATTGTTGGCAGGTGGGTAAGGCGGAGGTAAAGTTACATTTTCTGCCAAGAGGAGTAACTGTGAGCTGATTTCCTGATTGTCTGCAGTTTATGGTTGTAATAAAGGAAAACAATATTAATCATCACAGGTGAACATGTGATCTGGGCTCTGCCATGAGGCTTCAGTTGTGCATATTTATAAAGCCCCTTTGTAATGGAAAACTGGTTCAAAGGTAACTTGTTTTAATATGAATTTGATACAATAACTGATGTGTTTTCATTCCCTGTAATTGCTGTTGCCTTTTTAGAGTGAACCTTGGCCCCTGCTACCAGAGGGGAGACGAGTTGTTGTTTAAATGCAAAGAGAAAACACCAATGGACACTCAGCTTTTAATTTCAGTTAACTTAGGATAATACCTGATGATATATGGGGTCTCACAATTAAGTTCTCGAACTTGTGGCAACAACGTTGCTAGCTGTTTTTGATATCAGAGGGATTATTCATTGTGAATTTGTACCAACTGGACAAACAGTTAACCAAGTTCACTATTTGGAAGTGCTGAAAAGGCTGCATGAAAAAGTTAGATGGCCAGAACTTTTTGCCAATAATTCATGTCTCTTGCATCACAACAATGCACCAGCTCACAAGACACTGTTTGTGAGGGAATTTTTAGCCAGTAAACAAATAATTGTATTGGAACACCTCCCTACTCACCTGATCTGGCCCCCAATGAATTCTTTCTTTACCCAAAGATTAAGGAAATATTTCAAGGAAGACATTTTGATGACATTCAGGACATCAAGGGTGATACGATGACAGCTCTGATGGCCATTTCAGAGAAAGAGTTCCGAAATTTCTTCGAAGGGTGGACTAGGTGCTGGCATCAGTGCATAGCTTCCCAAGGGGCGTACTTCAAAGGTGACTGTAGTGATATTCAGCAATGAGCTATGTAGCACTTTTCCTAGGATGCATTCATGAACTTAATTATCTGACCTTATATAAGCAAGTTTATAATATATAAGCCTCTACCGTAGCTGTCAGATGAGCCTCTAAATATGGAGGGAAAAGGTGAAATCTACTGATGAATACCTGGTCAGTTTATAAACCTGGTGATGGTATTGAAATCTGTCTGCTGAGGAAGTGAATCGTTTCCTTCCCCAGGATGACCTGAATAAATGTCCAAGTAAAGGCAAAAAATGAAGAGATACAAAAAAGCTTCTTAACACCATTGAATGCATGTGCAGTCAGCACCCAGACAAAGCTGTAGGCACAGCGGCACAGACACAGGATATGTCCCTCCCCTGGTGGGGTGGAAACCAGAGACTTGACAGCAACTAATCAAATATGTAGCATGTTGGAAGGTAGTGGGTGCTGTGAAGCCAATAAAGCAGAGAATGGGGACACAGATTGTGGGAGGGTGGCTCCAGTTTCAAATAGAGGCATCAGGAAAGTTTGAAAGTTACATGTGAGTCAACCACATGACATATAATTCCTGAGAAAAGCTGAGGAAGAGTCTCCAGACAGAGGGAGGAAGCAAATGCAGGAGGCCTGTGGCCACAGTGAGCCTGGAGTGCTGGGCAGACCAGGCTGGAAAGATGGAAAGGTGGCTTCCCCAGCCATGGAGCTGGAAGGCGGCAGGTCCAGGACTCACCCCAGCAGTGCAGTTTGAGCTGGTAACCAATGTGCTGTGCCTAGAGGAAGCAAGGGGGCCTCTTAGGGGGCAGCTCCAGTAACTGAGCCCAGACGAGGTGAAGTGGAGCAGGGCGAAGTGAGCAGGGCGGGAACAGAGGAGGAGGAGAGGAAGGCTGGAGTGCGAGCCAGTGGATGGGATGTGGCTGGAGGGGAAGAGGTGTCCAGGTGGGTGGAGGTGTGGATATCTCAATGAGATGGAGAATTCTTGGGAAGGAGCATGTCTGAAAGGGAAGACCAGGATTCCAGCGGTGGACGTGTGAAGTTTGGGTTGCCTGTTATTGTCTAGTTAGTGACAGGGTGAGGACTGAATCCCAGTGGTTCTGCCGCTGAGAGAGAAAGCTGCTGCGCCTACCCTGAACACATCATACTTGTATTCTTTTTTCATAGTTGTGTGCTTGACTATAAAATCAAATGTAGCATGTCATCTTAAAGCCCATGGCCAGTAATAATATCCTTGGCATACAAACTTTTAAAAATATATTTGGAATGTGACTTTACAAATTAATTTAACCTGACCAGCAGGCTCCCATTTCCTTTACTGTCACTGTTGACACTGTCCATTATCCCAGCAGCACAGGGCACCTCCAGGTCCCCACAAGCGTGTCCTTGGAGGGGCAGCATCCCACAAAGGCTGTGTTTTTATTTAACTTCCCTAGAGCTTCTGATGTGCACCCAGGTTTAGAAATCGCTGTCATGGAGCCGAGGGGCTTTGGTCTTAGTGTGCACAGCCTGCTCTATCTGCACAAAAACTAAAATGGAAAGGGGGTGAAGGGCATCACGAGGTGGAGAAACAAAACCAGCACAGATGTGGAATTTTGCTGCCACCATTCATTTCACTGTCCAAGCAATAGTCCTCGTGTTCCCATATGTATGGGTTCTTTGGGTGAAATTTCATGACCCACCACGGAAACTCCACAGCCCTGATGTGTCCACAAATGCAACAAGATTTGTTCACATGTAATGAGGTAAAATACAAGACATTAAAACTGTAAATTAAGTATATTCTAGACTCTCTAATCTTGGAAAGTCTTAATAGCTTTAAGTGTGTGTGTGTGTGTGTGTGTGTGTGTGTGTGTGTGTTCAGAAAATTAGGGTAATAATTTACTGGTTGACATTGCTGTGTACATTTTTATTATCAAAGAAAACATTAACTATTTCTGTCTTCATATTACATTGCAAATGAACAAACATTAAGTACAGGTTATTGTATCACAGTGCCTTTTGGGTACTTAAGTTTCTTAGAATTTAGAGATGCCTTACTCTTATAAAAGAAAACTCCTGAAATTAGAATATTCTAGTCCATGTGACAAGATAAATATGCTAAGAGTCCATAAAGTAGAATCGAGATGGAACATCGAATGGATCATGGAACACACACACACATAAACACAGGATGGAGAACAGGAGTTAAAAATATTTCAGCAAAGATTTCCAAATAATATTAAATACCAAGGATTTCTATTAAACTCAAAGTCATAAGGAAAGCAAGATGCTGATGACAAAGAAGCACAGAGTCCTATCCAGAAACCCAACAAATATCTCTAGAAGCTATGCAATGAAGTATTGGATCAAAAGTTTAAAAAATCTGGATTGTTCCTAGGAAAAATGCAAGGAATGAACCAAAGTTACAGCTAAATGGTCCTGACTGATCTGGGTCACATGAGGTGTCTGTGACAAATCTACTTATCGATAAAGGAAGCACAAAGATCCTGGTACTCAATCTCCAGCCTGGGAATATTCCCGCTATGAAGTTGGCCTTCTCCTTGATGGCACAATGCCTGTGGACAATTAAATATTCTCTAATTACTACAAAAAGGTACTAACACTTGGAAAAACATATAAGTAACAAAATAAACCAATAGCTACAATTATATCTTTGGTAATAGCCTTCAAAAATGTAGTGCAGGACATATTCTGCATGTATTCTGGTACCTTTAATACAAAAACAACAAAAACAAAAAAGTAAGCTATTTTGAAAGGACTGCTTGTGAAATTTGCTAACAGATCAGTTCCCTTTTCTAAACAGAAAAAGCAGAGCATAGTTTCTTTGATGACAGGGTAAGGACTGAATCCCAGTGTCTCTGCCCACTGAGAGAAGGCTGCTGTGCCCATCCTGAATGCAGCATACTTGTGTTCTTGTTTCATAGGTGTGTGCTTCAGAAGCTCGGGTTCTCAGACATCACGTGAGAACAATTGAGGGAGGAGATGGATTGCAGTCAGAGCAGTGATTCAACTCTGGGTCCATAAGGATCTCCTGGGGCCTTGATGAACAGGCCGAGGACTGGGTTGTTGCACCCCTGTCCCCCACCCCCCACCTTTAGATCCTGATTCATTGACTCTGCAAGGCAGTAATCCAGCACATTTCACTTAAGAGTATTATCACTCTTGCATAGTCACCCTTATGCAAACCAAGCAACTATGTTTCTTAAACTTTTCCTGTGTCAGAAATTGTGTCAGGCCTCCAGCATTATGTCATAAAAATGGCAATCAGCCCAATCCTTACATATATAACTCACATTATTATTTTTTCTAGTTCTCTGTAGAACAGGCACCACTAGACCTATAATACTATGCTTCTTACATACTACTCTGCCATAAGAAAAGATAAAATACTGTCATTTGTGACAACATGGATAGACCTTGAGATTATTATACTAAGCAAAATAAATCAGAGAGAAAAAGTCAAGAACCATATCATTTCACTCATTTGTGGGATATAAAGCTGAAAGCAACAAAGGAACAAGAAAAACAAACAAAGAAACGAAAACTCATAGACACAGACAACAGTTTAGTGGTTACCAGATGGTAAAGAGGTGGGGGGGTAATAGATGAGGGTAAACGGGATCAAATATATGATGACGGAAGTAGAACTGACTCTGTGTGGTGAACACATAATGCAATATATATATATATATATATATATATATATATATATATATATATATATATATACATATATATGCGCAATATATGTATTATAGACTTGAAATCTATGTAATTTTACTAACCATTGTCACCCCAATAAATTTAATTTAAAAAAATGGATAGCGGTAAGCATGGCGTCATTGTACATATATCATGTATGGCAACTTTTACTTGAAAATAGTGTTTCTTACGAAAATTCAATAATGAAGAAATGTTAGGATTTCTAATAGAAATAAAAGAAAACAGAAAAAAGAGAAGAAAAGACAAAGAAAGAAAAGAGGAAGAAGCTGCTTTTTTTTTTTAACTAAGCCATCCTGCCACCTGTTGGCAGCTCAGCGGCAGCTCAGCTTGGGCCAGACTCGAACCGCTGTTGCTCAGAGCTGAAACTCTTGAGCAAACGCTTAACCAACTGAGCCACTCGGCCAGCCCAAGAAGCTGCTTTTTGATAACTGTCATACACCATGACCCTGCATCTCTTTTTAGTCAGCTTTGCCCAGAAGGAATCCTTCCTGCCTCCACTGGCTGGCCTCCTGCAGCTCCTAAAACAGTGGATGCAAAACTTTCAGAACAAGTCTTGTCACTGTGCCCAAAAGGGAAAACAGACAAATGCTTTGGAAAATTTCATTTTCCGGGCCTTTGGTTGTCCACACAGCAGGGCCCCTTACAGATGGACAGAGTGAAGGTCTTGATGAACAGTAAATGCAGACACTCAGCAAGTGACTGGGCCTGCAGTCTGCTGGGCTAACTGCCATAGTATTTGAAGATGGCTAGAACAAGCACTTTCAGGCTTTAAGTGCTGCCTGGGCCACTCGCCCCATTTACCAAATGTGGAATCAGAGGCTCAGAGAATTTTTAGACTTTTCCAAAACCATGGGTTGTAAGCCATAATCTCTTATTGACTATGACCCTCTGCTCTGCCCATATCTAATTTTATAAGTGTGTATGTAGTGTTCTCTCTGATGAAACCTTTTTGTTGTCATGCTGAAATGCCAGGGCAAACACTAGTGACACCTCATGATAACTGAGCACTGGGAGGAGCCAGCACTGGGCGAAGCCCACATGTGTGTTGCCTCTAGAGAACATAAGTCGTGTTGAGTAACTGTCCTTCTGTGGTAAATATTGGGTTGTCGGAAAAGTCATGATGTATTTTTTTCTGTTTTTCATTGTAAAAATGTGTCATGACTTTTCCGACAACCCAATAGCAGGTGCTTACTCTGCGACTGAGAAGACACATAAAAGTGTATTCAGTGTGACCCATTAAGTAAAAAGATCATCCTCTAAAATTCCAAGGAAAGAGGGCTGTGACGTAGCTGCCTTCTCCTGGGGGTATCTAGTGGTATCTCATAGTATTTTCTTGTGTTAAAAATATGAACGTATACTTACCTGGCAGGGGAGATACCATGATCATGAAGGTGGTTTTCCCAGGGCGAGGCTTATCCATTGCACTCTGGATGTGCTGACCCCTTGCGATTTCCCCAAATGTGGGAAACTCGACTGCATAATTTGTGGTAGTGGGGGACTGCGTTCGCGCTCTCCCCTAAAAAAAAAATATGAACGTAAACCATTAAAAGCTCCAAGGCCCCAGAAACTGTGACAAGAAGTCACAGCCTTTGTGAAGGCCCTAATCTCACTATTGATCAGAAGAGACCCACAGGTGTGGGGCGGTGAGGAGTGAGTGCCACTTTGGGGTCCCTCCCAGGGCCTGGAGACTGTCTGCTCAAAGCTGTCATCCATGCCCCTCAGTAAAACAAACACCAAATCACCTTTGGCTCTGGAAAACAGATGACATGGTGGAGCCCGGTGCCTCTGAGATCTGGGCAGGGACAGGGAAGAGCTGACCATGTCTTCCTCAGGGCAACCACTGGGCATTCACAGCAGTATACTTTGGCCACCACCAGCCCCATGTGCACACAAATGCCAATGATCTAGTTCTGTTTCCTCCTGGAGTTTTTTCATTTGAAATATACGACAGGGCTCAGATGCATAAGTGGTCAGGGAAGGTTGCAGACCTCAGCAGCCCATGAGAACTTGACCTATTCAGAAAGCTCAGCAACTCACGCTGAATTGCTCAGATATGTGTGGCCAAGTTTTACAGTTTTGTGAAGTTGGGCAAGTGAGTTTTTCTAGACTTCAACTTTCTTATCTGTGTGGCTAGAGGGTTGGCCTGGATTAAAGATGAGAGCCAGCTCTAACAATGTCTGTCTCTGAATTTGAGGAGGCTGTCTTGACTAGACTTCTCAGAAGCACAATGCAGTATTCAGATTATTGTGGATCCAGGAATGGCTGCTAGTTTTTAATCAGTCCACCCTTATTTGTCATCCTGAGTTGTTCTTCTTGACTAGTTATTTATCTGGAGATAGAAAGCAATGAGTTAAATCATCTCACATATTGCCTTCCCAGTCTTCTCAGCATGTATACACCCGTTTTCCCTCTGAAGAAATGCAGGCAGCTGCATTGATTTCCAAAAAGAGGAGGTGCTTAGAACAAATTGGACTTTGTTTCAGGCATCTGTGAGAAAAAGGATTTTGCCTTAACTTTCCTTGAGATAGACTTCCAGATCAAATGAGATAGATAGACCCACCAACTCTAAAGGCATCTGACTTTTTGTGATGAAGTCTGTTTCCTTCTTTTTTCCTCAGGGAGATGGAAACAACTGTTGCAGTAGTACTTTGGATTATTTACCTGAAGGTGTAAAAAAAAGGTGTTTCTTTTTCCATCCAACCACCTGATTTTCTATAAAAGACTCCTTATAGAGTTCAGATGTGTATCATAAAGTGTAGGAAGTGTTGCAAATTGCAAAGTGGATATAATTTGGCAAAATAAACAAAAACTAGGGGTTGTTGAATAAGGTGATTCAGGGTTATTGTTTCTATCCTGCTTACCAAACTGAACCACCAGTTATAATAACTGTGAGCAGGTTATCATGTCTGGGCAAGTGGTGGGCCAGGCACCACCTGTCTCCCTTTCTGGGCAAATGCAAGGCTCCAGGGAGTGGGACCAACGTGTACTCATGTGGTCTCATTCAGTGACAGTTTAAAAGTCTTGGTTAAATTTGTCCACTCTTACAATTAATTTCTTCAGATTTGATTTGTGCTTCAGACTACAGTACATAACAGCTAAGTACTTTTCCATCATGCTGGTCACTTAAATTCCTAAGTCTGTCCCCTCACGCTTGAAAGCTAAGGCTATATAGCATCTCAAAGGTCCCGTTTCACTAATAGTTTGAAGTCTAGGAAAATATTGGGTTGTTGGAAAAGTCATGACATATTGGTTCTATGTTTTTCATTGCAAAGATGCATCATCACTTTTCTGACAACCCAATAATATGTTGTGGAAATTAGGGAAACATAATGTGTCTTTATCGGGTCCTTTTAAATAACATTTCTAGATAGGGCAATCATTTAAATTCTTCTTTCCAGAAGGCCAGTTTTGAGATTCTTTTTAACCTTTCCCTTCTCTCCACTTGAAAAATTTTTTATTATTACATGTTAACCATGTGAGACTGTAAATCTACCATACTGACCAGTAGCCTACATGAACTATTTGGGCATGTCATTTTTCTTTATGCCACAAACCATGAAAGTAAATGACACAATGGCATTATAATTGATGAACTCCCAAGCCTAACAGTCTTCTGTGTGCCTCCTGTTACCCTGATTTCATCTTATGGAAGAAACCCTGAGGGTGAATGGAAATAGGTAATTACAAAAAATAACACCAGGCCCATTTTAGTAATTTTTCAGGAAAATGTTGAAATATAGACAGTCTAGTGAAAACATGATTAAAGGGGAGGAAAAAAATCTATGGAATTCTAGTTGCTACAGGAACACTCAGAACTCCCTAGAGTGAGCAGAGAAAGGGAGATGATGCATTGTCCTTTTTCCTAATTGAATAAAAAGCTGAATTAGTCATGCTGACTCACAACTTATTCCTGTTCTTGATAGTTTTTGCATATTTTGTGATACTTTTCCATAGGCTTTGAGCCAGCACTCTCGCCATGACCCTTGGACTCTTTTCCTGGATCTCTAGGTGTATTTGATGTGTTAGGCGTCTGTGAGCACCTGTGTGGCTGTGAGATATCTCCCAGGCCCAAACCTCAGCAGTACAGGGGCAGGGGCCAGCGGAGCCCCTCAGTGGATTTCCTGGAGCACTGTTTTGATTTTGAAGCTTGTCCATGTAATAGCTATTTAAAATAATAAAAATAAACTCCATGTGACTATTGCCTACCCCTGAAATTTGGAAATTTGTATGTAGACTGATTGTTTTACCAAATACATATCACAGAGTAAGTTATGTGATTTGACATTATAAACATAGTTGAGTTAGGGCAACTCAAAGTCCGCCTTTTCACCACTAAACCATGGGTGTTTTGTACAGCAGGAGCTATTACGCCTTCATGGTGGGAGGCATATGGGAGAAGGTAAAAAAGTCAAGATGTTTTGTTGTTGTTGTTTGTGGGTTTGTTTCTGTTATGAACATGTGGAATGTGTATTAACCATTTTTAAAATCTCTTTTAAAACTATAGTAATCAATGAAACATACATATGTCATAATTTGCTGGCAGACATTTGTGTAGCTATGGTCACTGCCAGGAATTATATTAGATACTCCAAGGAACTATGTTTTTTAGTGCTGGCCACCGACTGCGTTACTGATACACTATCAGCCAATTTTTTCAAAAATACTTATTTTTATTATTTTGCATGATCATGTGGGCTGCTGGTTCCTCAAATGTGCCTTTGACACACTTCTCTGATTATCAGAGAAAAAGATGTTCAGGCAGATGAGGAATATGTTTATTAAAAAGATAAATATACACACAATAAAGGTTTAGTTATCTTCTTATGGTAATGAAAAGAACATTTTTTAAGAGCCAAACATTTCTATTTATAACTTGGAATATTATAACACAGAATTTAAAAAATTGGCTCTCTGAGAGTGTTAACTACCTTCAGGGTAATACAAATTACAATAAACAAAATTCCTAATATGAATATTTAAAGAATCCCACTTGTTTTGATTACAAACTCAAAGAGATCTGATAGCTGCAAAAACAAAATTTTTAACTCACATAGAAGATGATTCTGATTTCCATATTTGTTTCTAATTATTCTAGTCATAGTCTCCTTTCTCCTTCCCAATCCCATTTCTGCCCACAAGATGCAGCATGGACCTCAGTGCAGCACAATGGCTCCCACTTGGCCAGGGTCAAAAGCTCGAATGAAGAAAACCCCCCTCCTGTGGTTTTCAAGTACAGGGCCAGCATGGACCAGCTCCAGGCCATAACCAACCGTGCGAACCGCTGCCAACAGGAGCTGGCTTTCCACTGCAAGAAGTCAAGGCTTTCACCTCACCATGGTGAGTACCCACAGCAACCCACCCTCATGGGGTGGAGTTCCCACAGGCCAAGTGGCCTGCACAGATGCCTGAGAACCTGTGCACTATGGGCCACAATCTGGAAATTACAGGATGCTTTTCCTTGGAACAAAGAGCAAGGTCAATATCTGTTGCTCTTTGCTCAAAGCCATGAATGACCTCAGTGCAGCAGCCCATGAGTTCACTTGGGTTTGCAAGTGGGCTGTGGCAGAGCACTTGGGCCTAAGATCTTGTCAAGGTCCAGGGGTATTTTTCCTTTGGCATCCTTAAGGTTTCTGTGTTACAGATAGCTTCATGGGACATGATTATGGGTGACCAATGAGGAAGTTAGGTAATAGTCAGTGTGGATTCTGAGAAACTATTACATCACCGTCCTGTTGATGCTAAATCACTGGGATTGTAATTGTGCCTGAAGAGGACAGTGAACCAACAGCTAAAATGACTGAGGTAGCAGAGCCATGCACGATGGTCATTGATATTTCTTCCGTTCCTTCTCAATCCAGCCTCTGATTCTTCTTCAAGTTATTCCGAATTATTTTTATGCAAATTCTCTAGGTTACTCAGAGAAATCTTGAATGGAGCCAAAGGCATTTTTACCTTTAAAAACACTGGATGGTTCTTATTTTATAGAGAAAATGAAAAATTCCAATGTAAATGTGTATAATGATTTCTTTGCTCTTCAATCTATGAAAAAATATGTTGAATAATTACGTTTTTTAAATGGTATTTTGAAAAATAACTACTCAATATCTGGGCTAAAAGGATCTTCTACCCCCTGGGAATACATTCTCAACACATTAGAAAAACAAGACTGTTGATACTGATTTCGTGGCATGTTTCTCACCCACTGGGCCTGCTGTGAGTGGTAACAAGCTGAGGGGCTGTCAGCAGAAGCAGAAGTCTCACTGAACTGGGAGCCCTATGAGCAGTGGCCTTATAATGTAGGGAGAGGCTAGGCTATGTTCCAGGTGGGGCCTGATGGGGAAAGCCTAAGGTTTGAAAGAGCACACTGAAATGGACAGGCATCTTCGCAGAGCCAACTGATGGGATGTCACTTCCGTTTCCCCTCCTCCCCTCACTCTTTGTTTACCAGAGACTGTTTCCCCTCACCCTGGGCTCTGCCTTTTGTGATCATCCTTACTGGCTGTGCTGTAACCTAATGGGGCCTCATCAGAGACTTTAGCATAATTGTGCAGTCCTGTGGAGCTGAGAGGCCTCAGTCACGTACTTGCGTACATGTGGGCTGTGCTGAGAACTGAACTGGAGATACCTCAGAATTGTTCTGAGCCTGAGACTCACCTCAGGCAGCAAAAAGGCTTTTCAGGGCCATTGCTTTAGTTTCCAAATACAGAGCTAACCCATTCAATATAAAAAGAAGCACATGTCTCCAAGAAACTTCTAAGACATGATATGAAGTACCAGTGTATTTAGCTAATGAATGAAGTGAAAGAAATCCATATTTTGCATAATATTAAATTCTTTCAATGGTCTATTAGGATCGCAAACAGATTTCAGATTCAGTGTATAAATTATTCTGGTTTTTACTTTGATGATAATTTTTAATGTAATTTCCAAATAAATTATATATTTGGAGTCCTCAAGAAAAATATGTAAATATAATGCCTGTATGAGTGAGGGACTACTTGATCATTTTCTAATACAAGAAAAAGATTTGCAAGTCTTGATATTAAAATATATTTACACAGTTGGAAATCCTCTTAAAAAATATCCTATTCAGAGTTAAAATAGCTTCACTTCTAAAATAGCCTCTTTATGTTTTAATAGAGGGGAGTAAGGGCACTCTATTGGGGAGGCAGGTAGTAGGGGCCAAAGTAGGTGTCACCTTTCTCATACTTGTCTTTCAGATGGAACCCCAGTGAGCTGGTGGGTTGGAAGAACCAATGAAACACACACTTACTGGGGAGGTTCTCTGCCTGATGCTCAAAAGTGTACTTGTGGATTAGAGGGGAACTGCATTGATTCTCAATATTACTGCAACTGTGATGCTGACCGGAATGAATGGTGATTTCCATATAATTTCCCTGTGCAAACTGTAATTTTTTTATTGCTTAAGCTATGTACTTTAGGTAGACATTGGACAAGGCAGTACAATAAAGAGAATAAAGTATTTCCTAGCAAGTGAAAAGGATAAACTTTGACATGTATGATGGACTTAACCTGAAGCCTAAAATATAAAGGTAGCTGTTTCTGTTTACCTGTGAATAAATAATCATACTCACTTTATTTTTCTAGTAAGACAAAAGAGGGATGCTAGATTAATGTTTCCCATTCACTAAAAGTAAAATATTAGGCTTCTTAAAGTTAAGCTTAACCCAGTTAATAAGATAAACCACCCAAGGCTGACTCAGGACTGTTTGCTGACCTCCCTAATTTCTAGTTGTGTTTTTAAATGCTCACATAGAGGAAACCAGGCATGACATTGAGTCCATGAAATGGGATATTTGGAACATATAGCTGCCCATAGAGATACATATCTCAAAAGGCTACAACTCAAAGAAAAGGTGAACAGGGATGAATCTTCCAGTTAGCACTCTAGGTAGAAAAAAATAGCTCCCTGAAAACTCCTGTCTACAGACCTGCCCTCACACAGGTTTAGCGTCCATATTTACATGACCTGAATGGTCCCTGAATTAAGTAAACCTTGCCACAGGTTGGAAACACCAATGGTTTATTGTTGAATTACATGAAATTTTTGTACAGGCCTTACAGGATTCCCACAGATAAAATGCCACCAAACATGAGCTCACAATCCAGTGTTACACACAACACTGCAGGAGAGAAATAGAGGCAGAAGAAACCACAAAGACAGATTGGATGCCTCAAAATCACAGCTGATGGATACATTAAAAACGTAAATAAATACATGAGCTGTTTGAAAAATAAATACTGGCATTGAAACATGGGAAAGCAATCAGATACTACTAACAGAGATGACTGTGGTTTACAACAGAACCAAATGAAAGTTTAGAAATGAAAATATTATCATTGAAATCTAAGACTTGTTGGACCAAATAATAGACACACATGATCAGAAAATTGGTGAAATGAAAAATACATGTAAATAAAGGGCAGACTAGAGCATAGAGAAACAAAGTGGTAACTAAGAAAGCAGTGACATAGAGGAGTGGTGGAGAAGACTGAACATGTGTCTGATTAAGTTTCAAAGGAGAAGACTGAAGATAATTAAGAAGAGGCAATATTCACATAGCTGAGAAATTCCCGATTTGAAAAAGTATTAGAATACCATGCAGGATAAATAAAAGTAAATCCATATCTTGACACATGGTGAAATCAAAGAACACTAAAGAGAATGTTAAAAGGAGCAGAGATTAATGGAAGGCTCTTCAAAGGAAAGAACTAGACAGCCAGCTGACCTCTGCTCAACAGTGCAGAGCAGCCCCACAGATGGGACACTCCCTTCACGGTGCAAAAGTAAAGCAACTGCCCAATGCTAAGTATTCACTGTTTTCAAAAGTGAAATAAAATGAAGATCCAGACAAACAGACACTGAAGAAACTTACCACCAGCAGACTCCACAAGAAGACTTAAAAAAACATATTTAAGAATGGTTTTCAGAATGAAAGAAAGTGATTTATAAAGTCTCAGAGGCAAGAAGGAATACTGAGGAAATAAATTTATAAGCTCAGAGGTTAAAAAATAAAACAGGTAAATACCAGACATCAATAACATATAACTATATATGGAATTGAAACATAAGAATTCTGATTCTATTACCAAGATGATTATGCTTTACAAAGGAATGAAAAGAATGTTCAGAGGGCCAGCTGAATGGCTCAGTTGGTTAAGAGCTCACTCAAGAGTATGAGCTCTGAGCAACAGTGGTTCGATTCTCAGCCTTAGCTGAGCTGCCAACAGGTGGCAGGATGGCTCAGCTAAAAAAAAAAAAAAAAAAATGTTCAGAAATGAAAATGTCATTGAAATTTAAAACTTGTTTTGTAAATATTTATTAGCATTAAGTTGCTTAAGGTGTAGGCATTACAATTTTAAGTGTAACCTCTAAAAGAATTGAAACAGAGCATGCAGTATTCAAATCAATAGAGGGAAGAAAGAAAAAATGAGATTTTAAAAATTTAGTTACTCCAAAAGAAGATAGCAAATGAGATTTTAAAAAGAAGAGGAAGCAACAAGTATGAAATAAGATCAAAATGTATGAGTAATCATGCACAATAAATGTTGCAAAAACATCCATTTAAATCCAGATATGTCATATTGAATTAAAAACAAGTTTAGCTTGTTTGTACACCTAGAAATATTGGAAGTAAAATGCTAGAAAAAAAATTTTACTAGGCAAATATACATAAAAGTAAGTAAATTTTAAAAGTCTTAATATGGACAAGATTACTATTACTATACTGATACTTTTTTAATTTCACCAGAAAAAAACTAAAAATCCCAAGCTTCTATGCTTCTAATAAAAATGACCCAAAATGGATATAGAAAAATACTGACAGAATTGAAAGAAGAAACTCAAATCAACCATAATAAGAAGATGTTTAAACATACATCTGTCAGTAATTGGTAAGTCAAGCAGGCAAAAATTGATAGGATATAGATATTTTTAAATGAAATTGACAGCTTGATTTATTAGACACATAAAATTATAGAATACATACTTTTCTCAAGCACAATGGCACATTTTTGCAAACTGATTTCCCTAATGTTCCATAAAGCAAAACAGAAAGTTTTACAATAGTTATCATACAGTTTCTCTGATTATAATGCAACTGTGTTGGAAATGAATAGTATATATATATATATATATATATATATATATATATATATATATATATATATATATATGGCAAATTCAAAACCAAAAAAAAGTTGAAAACAAAGAAATAAAGATTACATTATTCATAGAAAATATGGTTGTCTACAAAGAAAACCCATGAGTAGCTCGAACAATTCTGAAGACGGAAACAAGGTGTGGGGATCAGCCTTACCAGACCGAAGAGTGTTAGGATGCTGCAGTAATTAATACAGCCTGGCTTTGCCAATGAGATGAGCAAAAGCACAGCAGAACCCAACAGAGAGCCCAAGCGTTTTCAAAACATGGAATTCTGGGTGATGATAATTGTGTTGTCACCAGTTCCTTTTTCTACTGAACAATTGTAAGACATGAAAGTTGACCCATTATTTCTCCCCTGTAGCTTTCTCAACAACTCAAAGCTCTGTTATACCTCAAACACGTCTACTGAAAGTGAACGATAAGAATAATTTCTAGAGCATTAGGAATTAAAACAAAAAGGAGGTCGATTTGGAAGTTCTCTTACTGAATGTTTAAACTTATGAGAAATTATCATGTCTAGATATGCAATGTTTACCAATTTTGGAAAAAAATTGAGAAGCAAGAAAAAAACTGAATTATAACTATAGATTAGGCAGCTCCTGGTGACCATGGCAATTAATATATCTTACATAAAAGTGTGGGCACTTGGGAATGGCCAGTACTAATGAGGAACTTATAAATAACAATTCTTTAAAATTCCCTCAGATTCAGGAAGGCACTTTGCAAACGACAAAATGAAAAAGACTATTATAACATCTTACTTCATACACACAACAAGCATCATGATTTTCCTTCAGTGTTTTCAGGCTCTATGTGCACTGTCAGTGGTAAAAACAGAATTAAAGTCAAATTTTCACTACATTAAAAAGTGTAGCTTTTAAATTGTTCTTTAAAATTCAAGAATCCTCAGTTAACTAATGCACTGACATTTTCCCTTTAGGGTATTCTACCAAAATAGCAATCACAAGAATTAAAACACTTATATGTAACATTTACTGATATTTAACACCAGTAATTAATTTTGTTCATTATCCCCACATTTATAATAAAATAAATTTCCAGACTGGCAGCCATTCCCAACAAAGCCAGGTGTTACATCTTTGGGGCAATCTGCCTGTGTAACTCCATCAACAGGAATTACAGGGGCTTACCCAGATCAACTGGCTGTTTAATTTAGTCTTATTTTTATGAAAAACCTAATTCAAAAACATTGTTTTTTTAACTTTCAGGATATGTAATTCATATTTTTCCTATCTTAGTATATGCACTGCCAGTCACTGTATTAAAAATTTTAAACAAAGTAAAAATTTAATAATTAAAAAATTTCCACCTTAAAAGAACATTTAAATGCCTAGACAGGATTGTAATAGTTAACTATTAAGTTATGCAGATTTTTTTTGCAGTAAAACTATTAGGCTGAAACCTATGAAATTGCTGATTTTTTGACCTGCAAAACCAGAGCAGATTCTAAAGCTTCAACTTGTACATAAAGGAGTGGTGGCTTTGTAATTGTTAGGAATTAAAACTAACTAGGTTCATCACAGGTACAGGTCGTCAAAATGATAAATTAGACAAACTATTATTTGTCCATAAGCCAAAAGTGCAGATGTAATTGAAGTATACAATAAAAAACATGAACAGCTTGTAAGGTGTAGAAAAATCTCCTTACTTTGTCCAGAGAAGACATTGGGGTGCAGCCAGCTTACCACCCAGTTCTCTTGCCCCTCGTCCAGTCCTTATTGTCTTGCAACCACAGACATTAATGCTTCCCCAAATATTCACTTACATGGTGATAGTATTGTTGCTATTGTTATTATTTATAATGTCCACTAGGTTTCCTGGGGACATTGATGGTGGCTTTTATGTCCACATCCCCAAAACACAGGGCCTCACAAATAGAAGATGTGCAGTATGCATTAGTCGAATGAATGGATGATGACAGTCACAGATAAAGCACTTCTCCATGCATTACCTCACTTACTAATGTTAAGAATGCATCCTGTCACACTTATATCTTGGTTTTGCATCAGCATATTGCTTTGTCCTTGTTTTTAAATTTGTGGTATTGACAAGTAAGGAAATGCCTAATAACCACAACAGGCATTTCTGAACCTTTAGTAAAAAAATACTTTTGTCAGTCAGGTATGTTTTTTCAAGGCAGGTTGCTCTTGCATTGTAAGTTCTGCATTTAAGTATTACACAGTGGCTAAAATGGAGAGAGCTGTAAGTGCTTAATCACATTGAAAATGTAATCTCCTGTGTGTGCCTATGATGGGAGTTTGGACCTGCTGGCTTTCTTCTCTGTGGACAGGGAAAAGGACAACGGCCTCTTGTCCTCAGACAACCTCATTAAATATATTTCTGTGTCTTTAAATGTTCACATAAGCCGTTTGATTTCCCTGCTGTTAGGTATTTACAAATGTAGCTTATTACCTCTTGAACTGTAATAAAGACTGTTACTTCTCTGTGTGTCATTCAGAGGAAGGTGAAGGTGGTTATGTTTATGTTCTAGGACCAGCGACACTGTCGTCCTTTCCTGTAAGGAGCACTTGCCAGTCACTCGGGTTGTGATGACAGACGCAGGCCGACCACACTCCGAAGCAGCCTACACACTGGGGCCTCTGCTCTGCCAGGGGGACAGTAAGTAGTGGCAGAGGAAGTGTCTTGAGCCCTGACAACAAATGCAGGTCAATGTGTCATGAGAAATTTAGCTGCGTGGGTTCACAAGAACATGGTCTCTCTTGATAATCCATATTTCATGAGGGATGTATTAATTTATAAAATAAGTGTATATTGTCATCGTAATTGAGAAAAATATGTTACCTCTGGATTATGTGTCTCTTCTACAGTATTTACCTTAAGTCAGACTACTGCTGTGAAGAGTCATAGAATCAATTGAAATATTATGTCACTTGATCAGCAAACATTTAATATTTACCTACTAAGTATAAAGCATTCTGCTACATGCTAAAATGCCTAAGATTGGTAAGATAATGAGAAAATGAGAGGACTGAACCTGTCAAATGTAGCTGTTTGTTTGTCTCCTGTCAATCATGAGTGTTCACGTGGGAAATATCAATGCCCTTAACCCCACTTACCCCTCAGCTGCATCGGGATCGCTTTCATATACTCCATGCCTCCAAAGTAACAAAAATGAAACCTGTGAATGCTATCTTCAACTTCCCTCCTTCTTGTCACTCTTGAATAGACTCTCTTCAGACCTTCTTCCCTCCATCACTTCCCAGAAACTGCTTTTCCCAGGTCACCCCTGAAACCTCAGCATGACCCAGTCCAGTTGTTGCTCTCAGTTGTCGTCTGCACTGGCCTGTCAGCTGCTTTGGGTTCCTCTCATGGTTCACTCTTCTTTGATTCACTTTCCTTGCTTGAAGGCCAGCTGACCACAAAAGCTGCTTTTCCTCCATCCCTCCTCCTTCCCAATCTTCCTTCATCTCTCATCATCATCAGTGGGATGATATTGGGGTTCCCCAAGGCTCATCCTGGCCATCTCCCCTCTCTGTTCTCCATTGGTGATCTTTTTTCCTCAGTCTCATGGCTTTAAATACCACAGTGATGTCAGTGACCCCGTTTCTATACCTCAGGCCCAGTCTCCCTTAACTCTAGACCCTGCATCCAACTGGCTAGTCTGTACTTTTACTTGCATTTCAACTGTTAAAAAAATGAAAAAAGAAAAAATTTCCACAACTATCTTCCTCACCACAGCGCATGCCCACTCCATTCTCATTTGTTTCTTAGACTGAAAATGTTATAGTCACTCATGCCTTCTCTTTCCCTCTCATTATCCACATCTAATTCATCAGCAAGTCTTATTATATCTAATTTCAAAAACAGAACCAGAATCCACCTCCATTACCACCCATGCTTAGATTGTTTCTGTGGCCCCATAACTGGCCTGCCTCCTTCTGCCTCTGCCCACTGAGACCCCTTTTTTTCTCTGTTTTCTGAGGCCCCAGTGCCCAGGCAGTCCCCTGGCAGTTGTGGCATAGGCTGACTCAGGAGCCCGCAAAAGCCAGAACTCCGAGGGACAGGGTCTTCTGCCTTACTAGGGCAGCTGTGGCCCCAAGACAGTGGGCAGACTCATGTCACTTTTTTTTCTTTCTCTGTTCACCCATCACTTGGCAATGAACATGGGTACATGGGTACTGTTGCAGAAGTGCATAGGAGAGTGCAACAGAACAGTTTTCTTGTGGAAAGCAGAGCATCAGGGATCTGGAAAGTACCTGGAAGAGCACAGAGAGAGAACTGTTCAGGAAAGCAGGGCCATAAGTTGTATATGAATCCTCACCTCACCTCAGAGCTACACATGCATGAATCTGATCTGATTTATAACTAAAGAAGTTGAAAACTGAGCAAAGAAGCTACCATGCAGAACCCAGACTTGCCACTGGATGGCGCTTGAGTGAGGCAGATCTGAATAGTACTGCAAACGTCTTGAAAACTGGACTGCTGTTAGAGCCATGGCCACAGGAGGCGGGTTAGAATGTGTGGCCAGATCCTAACCAGACCAACTGCATACAAAAAAAAAAAAAAAAGAAAGAAAGAAAGAAAGAAAAATATCAACATGCTTCATAGAATTGAAACAAAGCCCAGAGTTTAACATAATATTTAAAATATCTAGGAAGTAACACAAAATTACTTAGCATACAAAGAACTAGAAAATTCTAAGTTGGCATAGGAAAAGATAATTAATAGAGTCTAATTAATAGATTCCAATTAATAAATTCCAATGCAAATATATCAGGTTAGAATTACCTGATAAAGACTTTAAGGCAGTTATTATACAAAAACTCTACCAAGTAATTCTAAACACTTTTGAAGCAAATAGAAAAAGAGAACATTTCAGCAAAGAAATAAAGACGAGCTAAATGGAAACTTTAGAACTGAAAAGTAGAGCAACTGAAATAAAAATATGCACTGGATTGGCTAAATAGCAGATTTGAGATGAAACACTCAAATATCTTAAAGATAGATAACATATCCAATTTGAACAAAAGATTGAAAAAGAATGAACAGGGTCTCAGGGACCCCTCAGGGTCAATAATAAAAGATCTAATATTCATATAACTGAATTTACAGCAAAGTGTGGAGCTGAAAAAATATTTGAGAAAATAATGATTGAAAATTTTCCAAGTTTGGCAAAAGACAGACGAGAAGTTGAATGAAACTGAGAGGGATAAATTCAAAGAAATTCATGTCCAGATACATCATAATAAAACTTCTGTAAACTAAAGACAGTGAGAAAAATTTGAAATCAGCCAGAAAGAATCTCATGCATTATCTATAGGGGAACACCAATTCAAATGAGAGTGAATTTCTCATCAGAAATGTATCTGGGAGTTTCTGGTAAGATGGTGGAATAGACAGATGCTGTGCCAGCTGCCTCCCAGGATCACACCAAAATTACAAATAATTTATAAGATATTCAACCTTGGAAGTTCCCTGGACACTAGATGAATACAACCTCTAAACAAAGGACTTAAAGAGGAGGTCATGTCCAGTCTGGTGATCTAATACATCAAAGCAATCAGCGTGACAGCCAGAATGAAGAAACAAAGAAACATGTCCCAAGTGAAAGATCAGAAGAAACCTCAAGAAATGGAACTAAATAAAACAGATATCCAACCTTTCAGAGACGGAGTTTAGAACACTGATGATAAGAATGTTTAAGGAACTTAGGGAGGACATAAAGAAGGATACAGAAATCATAAAAAAACAACCAGGTAGAACTAAAGAATACAATAACTGAAATGAAGAACACACTCGAAGGAATCACCAGTAGATAGATGAAGCAGAGTATTG
>NW_017731506.1:0-3106 GCF_001890085.2 Hipposideros armiger
CCAGACATGACTAGGGACATAAACCAACCACTGTGGGATCTTTGCAAAAAACTCTTGATCCACAATGTTTCCAAAATAGGTGATCTACAATCTTTTTTTTTTTAAATTTGCAACATGCTTGATTTAGCCACATGAAACTACTTACATTTTAAGCATATTATTTTAAAAAGGCAGCAGTCTGACTGGAAAACCTACTAAAAAGTAAAATCATCACACATTTTACCTTTTAATAGTAAAACACCTTATCTACATTTTCAAACACTTAATCTTAATATTTTATGAGATCTATTAAGGAACAAATACATTTACTATCCTTTAGAGCCATAAGACAGCCTCAGAGTTCTCATGAAAAAAATCCGTAAATCACAGAAAAACATGCCTGATAAATAGAACACTTATTGCAATGAATCAGTACTGGAAATACCCAGTAATGGAAATATCAAAGGACTAGACAACAGAAAACTGGATTCTAATTTTGCCTCTAGCATTAACTAGCTATATTATTATGGACAAAGGATTAATCTCTCTGGACCTTAATATCCTCATTTGTAAATGATGAACGATAATATTCCTTGCTGTAGTGTAGCTCTAAAATTCTCTGGTTGTGCCCATGATCAGAGAAAGGAACACACAATTCTCAGCTTGACTCCTTGTGTTTCCTAAATACTTCCTGAGGTTGATGCTAAGGGCCTCAACCATCCAATGGTCTGACCACATGTTTATTACTAGGCTACCACTAGGGTATTTACAACCCTGGAGTTAAGGGGAAGGCCAGACTTAATTTTGACTAAGTATTCACATGTACTTAAGTGCCATACAGGACAGTCTCCACTAGGGACCTATATACTTTAACAAGAAAGCAGCGCTGGGACTTTGAGTCACAAGTCTAGGATTTCAGTCTGGCTCTACCACTTAACATGTATGTGGCCTCTGGGCAGGTCTTTTAATCACTCTGCCTCTCAGTTACCTCTTTTGGGGACGGCAAATCAGGGCAAGAACAAATTTAAGAGTGTATTTGACAGTGCTTTTGAAAATTATAAAATTAATATGCATTGAAAAATATAGAAAAATACGTCATGACTTTCCCGATGACCCAATAAATGTACAGCATTATTTCTGCCATTAGCAAAATTATTAATACAGAAGATGCCAAAAAATGTATACACATTTTAAGAAAGGGAAACTGTATTAAAATTGTAATACTCAATATATACCAGTAACAAAAGATGACAAGTCACGTTTGACTCCTACAATTACAAGATGTGCTCAAAGTGGTTACCATCAGTGTCCAGACACTTCTGATTATGGCCAACTATTGCTTAAGCAATGCTGACCTAAGTGTCCACCTGTATACATTTTTGGCACCGCCGATATTCGTGTACATTTAAGTTTAGTTTTTGTTTATTTTTTTGTTCTGTTTTGAACTGAGGTTATGCTAAGATTTTTTCTAACTTGAATTTTTTTTTTTTAAGACTTTTACTGGGGAATTGGGGGGATGGGAACAGTGCTGGGGAATTGAGGGAAGGGGAACAGACAAGTTGCTGTCCTTTTGTTCTTCAGTCTAGNTGAGCCACTCGGCCAGCCCTAATAAATAATTTTTGATGAACATGGTTCTCTTATCCTTTAAATTGGTAAGGCATTTAAGACTTGCCAATATATGAGGAGACATAAAAATACTCATACCCTACGACCCAGTAATGCTACAACTGCGGATCTAGAAAGATCATATGCACAGAAACACTGGCTTCAGTTTATAATGCTAAAAGTATAGACTAAATAAATCTTTTTAAACTCTTTGAAGTTTTACATTCTATAGGTTAGTGACTGTTTTCTTAGATTCTTTTTTTAAAGAATCTAAATACACTGTCTTTATAATGTTTGACATATAGTTGGTGTTTATTATGAGCTTAATAATAAAACTTTAAGTTTTAAAGTGAGTTAGCTTTGTAGCTTAAAAATTGCCTATCATGTGCAGGCATGCAAAGAAAAGGATTGTTTTTCCTAGCAGTTGATAGCCAAACACATTATATTCTCTACTACATCTCTCTACATACTCCTATATTATACTCATATATATACTTATTTATATACTACATACACTCTACATACTCTACATATACATATTACATCCATACAAATATTTCCATTTCCATACATGCTTCTTCCCATCTACCCAATTTCACCTTTCTGAAGTACTCTGGCTTTTTACGATATGTTGCTAACTAAACTACTTCCATGTAATAAGATAAACTATAATAGTGTGAGTTTATGATTCTACCATGGTGGAAGACGCATTCACCAAATCAGTGGTTCTCAATTTGGTTATCACACAGGGATTGTTGAACAGGTTAAATACATTCTATTATGCAATAATTAGGGAAAACTATGTAGCAATATGGAGAAATATATACAGGAGAAATATACACAATCAAGAGAAAAAGAAAATACAAAAATATATATGCAGTATGTTTATAATTAAGCAAAGGGTACTTACTATCAAAGTGAGGAAGAGAATAAACAAAAGAGACATAGATTGGAAGTTAGGATTCTAAATCTTTTTGTTTACTAACCAACTGCCAAGTATAAACATACCTTGCCATTCATGGGAATTTACAACTGGAAACACTCGTTACAATTTAAATTTCTTTGGCGATTATTAGCACCATCTAGTGTTCCAATTCAGTTGTAGCACATCTAGTATTCCTATTCAGTAGAAGTAAAACAAACTAAAGTGGTCTGGCTGCTCAACAATCATTTGCATAGTTTGAAAAAAATATAGATGCCTCTTGAGTCCTAACTCAGGCCCACCTCAAAACCCTAGGACTGGGGCCTGGACCATCATACATATAAAAAGGAAAATCCCTGTGTGATACAGAGTCAGAATTGAGAACCACTGACTTGGTATTAATGCATCCTCCACCACAGAAAGAATCATAAACTCAAACCAGTTTATCTTGTTACATGGAAGTAGTTTAGATAGCAATGTATCATAAAAAAAGCTGCATTACCTCATAAAAATGAAATTGTGGTTAGATGGGAAGAAGCAATCAAAACTGGAATATGTGGGGCCGGCCGAGTGGCGCAATGGTTAAGAGCTGGCTTGGGA
>NW_017731506.1:7481-36077 GCF_001890085.2 Hipposideros armiger
GCCACTCGGCCGGCCCACTAACTTGAATTTTTAAATACAGAAACATATTTATTGTTAACAAACAATGCAAGTGTACAGAATAAAATTAAAGTACCTTATCCTGCATTCTCTACCTCTGTTTCCATCTACTTCTCGCTCCACAAAGATTTTCTGTATATCTTTTCAGAGTTTTTCCTGTACATTTATATTCATAAATGATCAAAACAAAACACCTCTGTACATTGGTATTTATCATTTAACCAGATATGAAGAACAATTTCATGTCAGTACATGTCTGTCACTTATCTAACTTTATCTTTCACTACATAACATTTAAAATATTTATTTGGTTAAATTTATCCAATTTTTCTTTTATGGTCTTTGGGTTGTAACATTTTTAGATTTTTAAATTCCCTAAGATTTTATATGCTATCACAAAGTAGGACAAATATAGATCTATGAGTTACAGGAAGCATATTCTACTGAGTTTGCAAATGCTTTATGGGTGAGAAAATATTGGAGGAGCCAGAGGATGTTCTAGGCTAAATGTGAAAATACAGAAAGGAGGAACAGAAAATAAAGTTGGAGAAGATATACGTGCTTTAACAGTTTAACATCTGCTGATACACAACAATGCTTTAGGTACTAAGAGGGAAAAAGGAAATGTTCTTTTTTCTGGAGGACAGTCTCTGTCCCCCAGAAGTTTACAATTCAGATGTAAGCAAAAATATTTTAAGCAACAGTTAAGCAGCAATGATTGGGGAAAAAAAAATTAGCAATGGGCTTAAAACCAATGAAGTCCATGGAGAGGACAGTACTATTTGAAAGAGAATTCTAATGGGTCTCAAAAGAGATTGTGAGTTTCAACCCTAATTTAAATTTTTTTAATATTTTCACCAAAGTATAATAAACATAAGAAAAGCACACCTATCATAATCCAATAGCTCAATAAACTTCTGCAAAGTAAACTCACCTGTAAAATCAGTACTCAGATCAACAAGTGCGTGGAAGCACCCCAGGAGCCCCCTCCTACTTCCTTCTGGCTACTCCCCAAAAGCTCAGATTGGTTTTGCTAATTTTGGACTTTATGTAAATGGAGTAATATGCTATGTACTTCTTTCTCTCAAAACACGTTTGTGACATTCATCCAAACTTTTGCATGTAGTTGTAAATTTTGCTTTCCTGTTACTGTATAGTAATTGCAGTATATGAATATTCTAATACATCACTATCCATTATACCAATGATGAGTAGTTTGTGTAGTTCCTACTTCTGGGCTCTTGTGAAAAATACTGCTATGAACATTCTAATACCTCCTAGTATCTTTCAGTGAACACGTTTAATTTCTGTTGGGTTTGTATATGCTAGGGAGAATTGCTGGGTCATAGAACATGTTCAGCTTTAGTAAATACTGCCAAAAGTAGTTATAAATAGCAGCTGTAAAACTCCTTCAGCATTGTATGCGAGTTCCAGTTGTGCTACATTCTCATCAACACTTGTTCTTTTCCACCTTTTTCATTTTAGTCATTCTAGTGAGTATGTAGCAAACACAATTATTATGGATAATATGAAAGCTTAGGTAATAATCAGCAAATCTCTCACAACAAAAGATCAAATAATGAGAAAAGCAAGCAGCCTTTAAAAAGAATATGGGCATTAAAGTGTTGTAAAAAACTAATAAATGGTAGGGGAAAGTAAACACATTATTAAAGAGCAGACAAAAACGCAGCTCAATCATACAGCCAGCAGACAGTTCTTAAAAGTGGGGAAAAATATACAACAAAACGTGGAAGCATGGTGAATAAGTGATTAATGTTCTGATAACTGTAACCTATAGTATGAATTCTCTCACTAATATATTATAGTCCATACTTTTCTATAGAGACAATGGCTATTTTATTTCAGGAGAATAAAAATCAATAAAATTTTTCTAAAAATAATATAAAATATATTTTAGCAAAACTTACAGAACAGAATAGCTTTTGTATGTACCACAGTGTATAATTTCCAATCTGTACTGTGTGAGATATATTTAAGAAACTACAGTGTATAATTTGATCAGGACATGAATTTTTAGTAAACAAATGAAAGTCAGAAACTGTAATACTACTCTATTTGTGTCTAATATCCAACTTTTTAAAATATTCCAGACTTTCACTTAGACTAGTAAAAAAAAAAAATCCTGGTACAAAGGGAAAATACAAATTACTTTCATCTTGTAGGTGACTAGAATCATGACGTCACTTAGCCATAAGCTCCTAGAGGATGAGGACCACACCTTATAATTAATTTATCAAAGCCCTTCTCCATAAGTTTAGCAGAGTGCTCTTAGCAGAACATTTAATAAATCCTACTCACCAACATGTTAGAATCTATAACTAGTGACCAACATATCATATATGCTGTTTCATGTAGGTGGTGATAAGTGAATATTTATGTACTAATGTATTAAGTTCCGACAGGCCTAGTTCAAGATGCTTAATCATTTTTAACAAGAATTCATTTACAAACACAGATTTTTAAAATTATACAAAAACAAACACTAGAAACTTAAAGAACAATAAGCAGAAAGCCACAAACTATGTCCAACAGCTAATAGATCAAACCTCTTTCTCTTTTTCTAAATAAAGCTTGAGCTTATTTTTTCCACAAAGTTCATCTGGGGTAGATTTATATTGATACATGATTACCCCAACCAATCAACAACACTGTTAATTTATTAATACTGACTCTCAAAAGATAGGTAAGTGGTGATCACTGATAAAAACTGATTTTTCTGGGAGCTTATTTGCTTGATCTTTTCTAGGTTAGAATTTCTAACATTTAAAGTGATATCAATGTTAGGTATTTTACACTTAACAGAGTGAACGATAGTTTATAAAACGTGTGTGTATTTAGTTGATCAGGTAATTTCTGAATTTTGAGGATTTATTTAATTGACCAAAATTTATAACGTTTTAAGAAGTATAAAAATGGCTGAAGTATAAAAGCTCTAAGTAACCGTTAATGAAATGCTAATGAAACATTAGAGGGAAAGTGACCAGGAGATGAAATAAAACCTTTTGATGGCAAAGTTTTTCACTGAAAAGACAAAAGAGAATGGCTAGGAATGAAAAATAGAGTGAATGCTACAAAATTGATCAAACATAAATATCAAATACAAATAATCAACAAGCAGTCAGTCACCAGTGTGGAAGTTCGCAACACAAGATGGTGCTACAACTATGAATCTCTGTTTAACCCCAGGCAACTCTAAATCGTTCTCGCAAGAGATTAAAGATTAGACTTGTTAAGTGTTATAGCTGAACAGAATGGGAGTGTTGCAGTATAAGAAAAACCTAGTTGAATACAATATGTTAATAGTTTATGAATAAATACTAAGTGCTAGTCCAGCATGTTATACTAGGTACAACTAGTCACACTAAAAATAAAATGTTAAAAACTCACTCACTGTCTTCTGTGGGAAGGACCTGCAGGGAGTAAATCCACTCTATTATATCGTCTTTGTTCACCACATCTAAGGAATCCAACATATCCAGCCCGGAGAGCGCAAAAAATGCGATTGTCAACCTAAAAAACAAACAAACAAACAAAAAAACCACATAAAATTCTATCTTTACTATCAAACCACTCAAGTGTTTCTGGTTCAAAAAAATAATCTCATTCTAATTTTATAATATTGGGTTGTCGGGAAAGTCATGACATATTTTTCTGTTTTTCAATGCAAAAATACGTCATGACTTTCCCAATAATTTAAATTGACATGATGACCCAATAATTTAAACAATACTCCCATCTTGTAAAAGCAAAAAAACCCCTCAATTTATTCTTATAATTTAATATCAGTCAAACCTTTGTTTCAATTTTTTAAAAAGGGCTATTAGGGGTTAAGAAACCAAGCCTAGTCATCTGAATTTACCGAAGCCAGTATATTAGCAACCTGAAAGCTAAAAGTAGGTTTACAAAGAGAAGTTTCTGCACCTGTTCAGTACAAATAAGGTCAAAAGCCCAGAAAAAATATATAAAAATCTCAATTTTCACCAATTTGCCAAGAGCAATTGTGCTTATGGCTGGTATTTAATTTTTAAGGAATGTCAGAAAAAAATCTATCTTTATTGAAATTTGTTTACAAATAATATGATCCCTTGGAAAAAAACCTTAAACAATTAATTCTGGGAAATAAGGAACACTTTTTAAAATACAAATGCACTTCAACTCCATTCTCCCAGACAGGATCATTCTTTGAAAGAATGAAAAACTGGATGGCAACACCCACCCTTCCAAGATTGTGCACTGAATCAGAAATCTAAGTCTTTGTGCTTTAATACAAAAACTAATACCTTAGTGACTGTTTTTCACATAGTTTGTTATATATAATTCCTTTCATGCTGAGATGCGTTCTACCATGTTGTTTGATTGAGCATGGTTATCTCATTTCCATATTCTAGTAATTCCAATGTCTAATATGGATAAATCAACACTTTAAATTATCTGATCTAAAATCTTATAGCAGAGCCATTTGACACATTCTGTAACCTTTTTAACAGAGTCCAAAAGAGAATTAAGCCTTAATACCTAAGGCATCCATTACATATATTATTTCCTACACATCTAGAATGGTATTACTTAGAATGGTATTAGCAACTTAAGGAGAAATGAGAAAATAGTCACTCTTTTTTTTTTTAGGATATTATTAAAATTAGGATGTAATTCTCTCTCTGACCCCGGGTTGAAAAAGGCTGGCATCCATTAGATAACAGGAGGAGAAACCAAAGAGTAATTTAATCCCATACAAAGTTTAAGGGCAAAAACGAAAACTAAGGAGATATTGGTACACGTAAGAAAAATTAATTTTGGGAAACTTACATTATTGAGAAACTATTACTACATACTAGACACTAAGCTAGAAATGTCTCATATGTTAATCTTGATTAAATTCTAACAACCCAGTGATCCACGTGAATAAGGGAGGTGATTTATCTGGATAAGATCAAGATTAAACTAAGGGCAGTGGAACCCCTTTATGTGGGATCTGTAGTTCAGGCTCAGACTCTGCAGTCATATGAGTTAGGTTCAAATCCTAGGTTGGCCAATTTATAGCCATATAAGCTGGGCAGGTTATCTCACCTTTTCTAAATCTTTTCTAAGTCCTTATCTGTAAATCACTGTTACATCTCACATAGTTATTGTGTTTACCTGCCCATAAGCAAGCACTCAAGAAATGAAGATATTATTATTGATATTTTCTCTGATTTGAATGGACAGGAGTAACAATGACTTTAGGATCGAATCACAGTCTCCCACTACAGAACCTTTCTCCAGGTTCTGGGTTGGTTGGCAACCTTTTTTCCCCTAGGGAACTGCTCTTCTCCAAAACAAAATATTTTAAACTCAAAAAACTTCTACCTAATAGCAGCCAAGCCTAAAAACCACTGCTCTTGGTAATGAGTATGTCTCATGAGATAAAGTCTACATTGTTCACGGTACGCACTCAAATATTTATTGAATTAACCAACAAATAAAAGACTTGCAATACTACGTCTAACCCTCCTGGAGAGCTCTCACAGGCTTTTCAGAATTGCTATAATCCAGAAGGTGAATGATTATAGTCAGATAAAATTAAGCATCTAATAATTCAGCTTATTAAAGCCTTATTATAGAAAAAAGCGAAAGGAAGGCAGAGATAAAAATGCAGTTCTTTCTGTTAGTAAAAAATATATACTAAGAAAACATCTAAAGGATTATAAAAACATGTTGGTCTTCTTTACTAAGTCAAGAACTTGAGAAATTATCTAGTTCATCTTTTTAATTTTCTAGATCAAGATAATGAGGTTCAAAGAATTCAAGTACTTTTCTTGAGTTTTCACTGCTATATTTCACCACTATATAACCAATTAAGAATACCCAGAAATTCTGAGTGGCAGTGTGGCATTCTCCACAAGGGTGTTTCTCAAACCCAGCTGTACATTAGAATCAGTTTAAAAACAAACAACTAAAACATCACCAACAAAACCTAGAGAGGCCTAGGCCCTACTCGACGACAATGCAATCAGAAATTCTGGGCAGAGGGTGAAGAACTGGGTATTTCAGGAAGAAAAAAAAGCTTCTTAGGTGAGTCGCATGTACAGTCAGGCTTTAGAAACAGTGCTCTAGAGCTGTGGTTCTTCACTGGGGGTGATATTACCCCCAGAAGGCAGTCTGAAGACATTTTTTGTTGTCACAAGGGGAGGATGCTACTGGATTCTAGTCAGTAAAGGGTAGGGATGCACAGGTTAGTCCCATTAAACAAAAAAGTATTGTTTTGGTCCAAAATGTCAATAGTTCTAGGGGTCAGCCAAGTGGCTCAGTTGGTTAAGAGCTCACTCAAGAGTGCCAGCTCTGAGCAACAGCAGTTTGATTCCTGCTGTTGAGCTGCCAACAAGTGGCAGGATGGCTCAGTTAAAAAAAAAAAAAAATCAAAAATAAACCCCAAAATGTCAATAGCTCTGAGGTTGAGAAACTCTGCTCTAAAGTCATGTTGTCTGTTTATTAGTGTTATCTGAATGATGTTTTTGATTAGTGTTACCTGAATGATCCTAAATATGCAGGCAAATACCAGAAATTAGTCATCTGGTGGTACACTATTTTAAAATCTTGCATACCTAATTATTAAAGGCTTCTAAAAGTCCAGCATTTTCAACTCATAGCAGTTGAGACTAAGGTTTATAGGATTAACACAGCTATAGTAAAAAACTTATTTTTATAAAGTGACGTGCACAGCAGTGCCTAGCAGACAGAACCAAGAAGTCATTTGGGGCAAACGACTGGCTTCCCTTTAAGATAGGTTAGGAAAGTATTCCTTTTTTGACCACATCAGAGTTCTTGAGTAGTCCTAAAACTGTGAGAGGAAGAAAATTTAACAAGCCATAGGAAATACAAAGGAATTTTAGCCTGTGGGCCTGAGAGAAATAACGTAGGGTTTTATGGTACCCAGTTGACAGCTACTTGGGGTATAAACTTCTAGGCAACATGCTTTGATGCAGAGATATAGAGGGGTAATCTTGTCATGTGTATACCTAAAATCAGGCCAGCGAGGTTATTACTTTATTACTTCTTTGGAAAACATGTCTCTTCTCTTCCTTTCTACTTTTCCCTAGTATTGAACTCTGAGTCTGCAGTCAGAAAAACCAAAGTAAGCAAGGGATGTTTTCCTGCCTCTTCTCCTACTCTGAACAATACATATAAAAAGTTTATCTTTACATGGATGAAAAAGTAACATTTTCCTCCCTACATCAAATTGCTTCACCAGTGGATCAATTCACAGATGGGAGGGGTACACTACATGATGTCTCCAAAAGATCTCAAAATTTTCAGGCCTAAGAAAAATTGTTCAGCGTTTAAAAACAGCACAAAAGAAACAAGGATTAAATAGAACTCTCCCCTCTCCCCAAAAAGGAAAAACAGTCTGGACAGTGGAAAAAAGAATTTAGCCATACCAATGTGATTTTCCTGTGCCTCTAAATGAGTAGTATACTGTCAGGCAAGAGCAGGTGAGTGACTGCGAGTATATGATTTATGGAAACACTGATTTATGGGAGTCAACTAGATTTCCAAACCTTGGATCACTTGCTCTGCCCCTTTCTAGTAGAATCTCTTTAGTGGCATCTCCAAGTATCTTTAACATTGAACTGCATTCCTGCCTAGATGTCAGGTATGGCTGACATCTTACAGAGAGTTCTAAAATTAAAAACAAACAGCTATATTAGGAAATGGAAACATAAGATACTTGATAAAATTGATAACAGTGGAAATGAAGAGAGAGCCTTAGAAGACACATTAGAATTAATGTTAGTTGTTCAATCAGACAATTTTTGCTGTTTTACTTATGTTGTGAACAGGACTACACAGTTTACTACTAACATGCATTAGTCTATATAGTTTTGTCCATCCTGAAATTGTAAACAGACCAAACAAACCACCAGCATTTTGAAAATGCAACCACAGGCCTATAACAATAGCTACAAGCAAAGTTTAACTGCTTAACAATCACAATAGGGTGGAAAATTTTTTTATTGAAATGCTTTGAATTCACATAAAATTAATCCTTATAAAATATAAATGTGATTTATAAACATATTTCTTAACAGCCCATGTCATTACAATCAATGGACTAAGTTTTGGAAATCTTTAAATTTATTGATGTAACATTGGTTAATGATTTATATATTGTAAATAAAAATCTTAATTTAGGTCTAGGCATGCACTCTGCTAATCAATCAATACCTATGGATGGAGAAAGGCATATAATTAATGCTTCACTCTTTCTTTAAAAAGAATCTATTCATTCTTCAGGGCTCAGCTCACATTATTCAACAAATATTTACTTAACGCTTCTCATAGGCCACATACTATTCAAGTTCCCAGTGCAATGCTGTCCAGTAAGACTTCCTGAGATAATGTAAATGCTGAAATAGAAACAAAAGCCACTCGTCAATATGGTGACTGAACACTTGAAATGCGGTACCTACTAATGCAAACATAAGAGCTAAAATTTTAATTTAATTTTCTTTAATTTTTTAATTTCTCAATTAGTTGACATTCAATATTATATTAGTTTTAGGTGTAATTTGATTTAACTAGCCAAATGTGGCTAATGGCTACCATATCGGACAAGGCAATGTTAGTGCAACAGAGGTAAACAAAATAAAAAGCCTGCCTTCATGAAGTTTACAATCCAGTGTGAAATAAAGATATTAAATACACCAATAAATATATAGGTGGTGATTGGAAGTGGTCTCTTTTGGAAAGGGTGATTGGGGAAGGTGTCTATAAAGAAATCTGGACTGGTACCTGCCCTTCGTATATGCTTCCATGAATCCTACCCTAATATAGCATAGAACTCTATTGAAATTGCTTGTCTTGTTCAGCTGTACTCCAGCACCTATCATATTTCTTGAACAAATATGCAGAAGTAATCTATAAAACTTCCAAAACTGATCCAGTCATGTAGTGCTCAAAGTACACCAGAGACTCAAGAGTTCAGAAAATGTGGAGAGACATTAGAGCAAAACCAATGTGCTCTCTTCCCGTCCAGTCCCGTGCAGCTTTGGAGCCTCACTTGAAAACACAGCAATGCAGAGCAAAGATGGGCTCCTCCTTTCGTTCTGCTCATCCCCATCCTTTTACTCTTAATAACTAATTCATAGTTTCTTAGTTTCTGCCAGATCACACATGTAAGCCAACTCCAACTTACAGGGTTACACTGCAAATACACCAACAGGCTGCTTCACACAACACTGCACTTTTTGCGGATCTTCTATCAGATTTGCAGTTCCTGGAAAGTTAATTTCTACTCAAACGTTAAAGGATCTCTGACGCTCCTGCCTATCAAACAGCATACACACATTCAATTAAGAGTTAATGACTCGACATCTGAAACTAATATTGTATATCAACTGTGTAACTGAAAAATTAAAAAATATTTTGAAAACGTTAGTCAAACATAGCAACGTTAAACTTTTGATGGTGAGCACGCAATAGCGTATACAGAGATTGAATACTCATGTTGTACACCTGAAATTTGTGTTATTAGCCAATGTTACCTCAATTTTTAAAAAGTTAATGAATTAGGGAAGGGAAGCACAGAAGAGGCTATTTATCTAATACGATGACAAACGCCTTGTCTTTTTCCTTTTATACTCGAAAAGTAATGAGGCCAAGTGACTCACAGATTTTGGAAGAGGGAGTAAAAAGGGAGCTCCGAGTTGACAGGAAAAATGGTTGAGACATGAAAAAGGCGGTAACTGGCCATTCCAAAAGCTCTAGACTTACAGTTCCCTCAAGCCCTCTCGCCGTAGCTCGGGGGAATGAAGGTGACCACTGGCCGGCTGGAGAGGGAAGGTACCCGGCAGAGAGCGCCGAGTGGGTGGCGGCGCAGCCCCTTGTGGGCGCCCAGTTAGCTGACAGGCTCCGCGGCGCCTTTCCGCTGGGGCCCGGACTCCAGGCCGGCCCTGTTGACTGCGGCCACAAGTTACCTGCTGGTCTCGAGCGAAGAATAGCGCTCGGGCAAGACCTGGAGGCAGCGCTGGAAGAACCGCACGTGCCGATCCCGCAGGAAATCCAGCCGCTCTCCCTCACCGCTCCCTGCCTGCCGCTCGTCCTCCATGGCCGCCATGCTGCTACGGAAGCGACGTCCGGAGTGACCCGGAAGCAATTGGCGAGCAGCGCGAAAGAACCTTAAGGGGTGATACTGAATGACGAGTGCGGACGGCGTGTGCGCCCATCACAGATCTGATCTGTGATTGAAATTACTGCAGACACTCAACTGAAAATCTTAACGCAGCACTTTATCTCTGGTAGCGCCCAACCCAACCTTTATTATTCTAAGCACCAAAGATTTGGAAACACCTCGCATGCCTTGTAAAATCCATCCTACAAATCCACAAATCTCTCCAGAACTTTTATCCTTGCCCCGTATTTGGAAGGAAGCGCTAGGTCAACTGCTTCAAGTTCACTTTGATAAAATTAAGGCCCTAAACAACGTGAGGATGGTATATATGAAAACAAGTATTTACAAAAAACTCATTTTTGTAAGACCACAATTTAAAGCTGAATGGATAAGGAAACTAAACGTACAAATCAAGCTATGTAGGTAAACAAATGTTTATTAAATAATTATTGACACTAAAAGTTCAGAGATTTTCCTAGTCCTCTCTAGATTATCAGAAATCACTTGAAAAATATATATCAATGCAATATACACACATAACGTATTCATACGTATGTGACTGACTCCTTGCATCATTCTTTTACAAATCTTAAAAGATTTTCCTCTTTGCTTGAGTGTGTCATCTAACATCACTGTTGCATCAATTTGCAACAGCAAATAAGCTCAACATGTTTTCCAACTGCCCATATACTAAAAAATAACATGCTTCCAGCTATTTTTTCAAAGACGGATTTCAGTTGCTTCAGCCATATATTTACTGTTCCTTTTAAAACTTCATGAGGAAGCCTTGGTGGTAGAACAATCCACCTAGGGAGCAGGCCTGAACTTGGTTCTTTATAATCAGTTAAGCTAATAGAAGTTTGGGTGTCATTTTAATTAACAGCTTACTTATAAAATGCATTTCTTAAAAAATGTACCATGTGGGCTGGAGTTGTACTTAATTCAACAATCCAAAATGCCTTGCATAATTTTAGATACTAATATTTACTTATTCACAGGTGTTCCTGCATATCTTTAACAAATACCACATTAACAAATGGCTGGTGCTTCCCTACAAATATGGAGGCTACAATCCTTGCCCCTCAGGTATGTCCAGTGTAGAGGACTTTGCACTACATTATTACAATTAAGACAACCCCCACCCCATATCTCTCTCTCTCTCTCTCTCTCTCTCTCTCTCACACACACACACACACAGACACACAGACACACAGACACACACACACACACACACACACACGGTGAAATGTCTGAAGATGTTCAAAGTTGAGTCATATCACATATATTTAACTTACTAGAATCAATTATGTGCATTCTATATATGCTCAAAAAGACAGTCCTAATTAACCTGGCCCTTAAAGGGAATCCAAATATTTCATTGGATTTTCGGCTCAGGAACCACAAGCCATCTGATCCAAATCTGGAGGAAATAACTTCTATGGTGGGCTCATTAAGATAATATACTTCTAGGTAAGTAAAAGGCTTCTTCATGAATGATTTTGACCATACAAGGTTTCTGACATATGAATGACAGAAATCAACCCCACAAAAAATGCCACTCTACATTATTCACTAAAAAGTGTAAACAGATCAAGTCTTCAAAGAATGGACATGAAAGAGCACCCATATCACTGAATATTATTTAGCTATTAAATGATGTTTGAATTATACAGAAAAATAGGAAAATATGTGTAAGGCAATGTTAAGTGATTATAGTATAGTAACTAAAAAGTACTCTGTGAGTGTAGCTATTTTAAAATATTTAGGTATATTTTCAAAAAAGTTATACTGGGGTGGTGGAATTATGAGTGCCTTATAACAGTTTTTAGTGTTTTTTTCTTAAATTTCTTATTAATATATTTTTAAATCAGTATAAGAAATGTTTGACATCTCTTCTATGAGCTTATAACTGAAGACATTTATATTGTTTATCTACATGCTTTTTATAAAGGATCTATATAATAAATTTCTCACTTATTTTAGATTTAGTTAGAAGGCCTAGTTTCTTCCAAGAAACTTCCATTCTTTCTTTCATTAAAAAACAAAACAAAAAATAAACAAAAAAAGCCATAAGAATCACATTGCCCAGTATGCTTACCTTAGATGCAGGAAATTGAAAGCTGCATTTGTGTGCAAAAAAAAGAGCAACATGTTAGTAAGCAATACATAAGAAACCTTTACTTTTCTGTATCATGTAGCTGTTCAGTTCTGTTTTTTAAATTCCCTTGTCCTGTTCTATATTTTATTTCTAAATTACCTCAAATCATTTAAAAAAATTATGGAGAATGAGTACTACAAATAAAATGGGCATTTTTTTTGTAATATATAGATGATGTATTACAGAATTGTACTCCTGAAACCTATGTAACTTTACTAACAATTGTCACCCCAATACACTTTAATTATAAAAACACACACACACACACACACACAAAAGCAACAAAAAATTGACCCATGGGAAACTTTGATGATGTATATTCCTTTCTAATACCTAGTTAATTATTTCAAACTGTATATTTGCCTTCAAAATGGGCATTCTTGATTAAGGATGTTTTATGTTAATTCTCCTATTTTGCACCAATAACTGTATAATTAGAATTCAGTTTCCTTTAGAAGTTATTTACTTGGAATATTAAGTGCGAAATAAGAGGTTTTGACTACTCATAGTAAATTTTAACAGAGTCATTTGACCTAAATGTATCAAGTTATAATTAAATATACTCTATAAGACAAAAATCATAACATATAGTTTCCTATATAAAATATGTATACGGTAACTTTCCTACAAGATGGGAACTTATTAAAGTAAGGAACTAAGATTTTATAATATGAAAAATTGAGTCAAATTAAGTTACATTGTGCTTTCATGTACAAAAGTTTGCAAAATTTAAAATTAACTCTTTTGACCAAATATTTTGAGGTAAACAGAAGCAGAAAAGAAAACTGCACCAGCCAGGAAAATGTGAAAGACACAAAGATTTTATAAATATGTAAAGTCCAGAAAGCCTGAAGGGAAATTTGGAAAATCTGAAGGAAACCAAAAAGATTATATCAGTAATACAAACAACAGGGAATGTATAAGGTATAAGGCATATTTTTAAATATAAAACAAAGCATGCTTCAAAGAAATAGAAAATATTTATTACACAAAAATGTAGTAACCGACAAACTACCAATTTGTTAAACTTAGAAAAAGTACTTATTTCATAACAAAAAAAAAACTTTACACTTTTGTTAATCAAGCTAATTTACCTCCAAGATATAAATGTTACAAAATTTTGGTTTGAAAAATGTCATTCTGTGATTGTTTCAATTTATTTGCAATGCCATGACAAAAACAAAATATCTTTGAAATGTTCTGAGTATTTAAATGAAATACTGTTTGTAACATAAACTTATTCAGCAATAAACTTTTACATACGCCAGCATACATATTAAATACCTTCTTAGTATAAACAGGAAATACTAATGACAATACCGAATGGAACTTAATATCTGTTAATTCACATAACAACACAATAATCAATCTTACTAAACTAGTGATATTTAAAGAACATTGTTAGTCACTCTATTATAACTGAATATGCTAACATTCTCATCACTGAATACCAATTTCATTATCTCATGTTCTTTTCTAAACTCCTTGTCTCCAGGTTGGAATAGCCCTAAGAAGAAGAAGAGAAGAGCAATTATAAATACGTGGGAAATTTTTTAAAAATCCTAACTGATTAAATGTTAACTTTAAAAAATGTATGTAGATTTGCTTTATCAACTTTTTACTGTAAAATATAATACACATACAGAAATTGATAAAATATAAACATGCAGTTATTAAATTATTATAAAGTGAACACCCATTCTACCTCCTCTTTACCTGTGTGGGATATGTAGAAGTGGCCCAGAGCCTGTTGGTCCTATCTTTTTGGTCCGTTCTTCCCAACCTTTGGTAGGTTTGTAAAGTCTAGAGGGATCTCTGCTAACACTGTTTTCAACCTGTAATCAGAAGTAAAATGAGTGGTAGTTAATTAATATGGCCTATTAAGTTTGTACTTATAAGATCCTTAGTAACAAAGTGCAGTTTTAAGAAAAATACTTAATATGTTAACTAAAAAATAAAACTGTTAATAACCTCTTTAGTAAATTCTAATTGTTCTCCTATAGCTAAAATAAATTTGGACTACATCAATCTATTAATAAACTGTTCATTTAGATTATCTTTTCTAGTTCACTTATTCTATTTCTGTTGTCCTATTTTTTTCTTACTCTATTATGAGGGAAATGTGAGGCAGCAAAGTACAATAACAGTGGCATAGCCAGACAATAAATTTAGGATAAATAGCCACCAGTAAGTTCTTTGTTTTATCAATTAGAGTCACCAACATCTTTAGCTATGAGTATCACCTCTGAGATTAAGCAATGCTCACAGCTGTCATCGGTCTAAAATAGAAGCTCATATAGAAAGAATGAAGAAAAGAACAGAGTAGAAAGAGAGAATTAATTTAGGGAAAAAAAATGAGGTGCTTATAATGTGAAATGGTAGAATTCAAACAATAGTTGCTTAAATTATACTAAGCTATGCTATGTAATATGTAAATATGAAATTTAAAGGAAATGATACAGAAATAAAATTGGGTATAAAGAAAATGTATTTTATGTTTGTATCCTTAGAAGTTAAGGAATTAGGATAATAATAAAAATAAATTAAACCCTGTACAGAGTACCTTTTCTTTTAATTTTGCCAGTCTTCTTTGTTTTTCTGCCTTTTCATCCTCTTTTGACTGTCTATCAAGAATTTTCAATTCAAGTTTATATAAATCCTAAAAACATATACCAACAAAAAAGGGTAACATTAAGAAAGTAAAATTAACTAGAATTTGTTTCAAAGTTTAATTGCTTGGAAGTAAAATTAAATTACTTTAAATATCAATACTCCTTCAATATTCACCTTTTCCAACAAATAAGAGCCAGAATTTTCTCTGAATATAAATGTAATACATGCACATCCTTTTTGAATCACCTTCTTTTAGGTATCTCTTATAGTTCAGTCTAAAACTCCTTTTAATAGAAGAGTTAAGCCCATTTTCACTTATCCATACAGATATGTCCAGTTTTAGATTTGCCATATTATATTTTTGTTTTATAGGTTTTCTTTTTCTACATTTTTTAAGATGTGGCCTGCTGGCCTTTTGGAGGGGCAGGGAGGCATTTTGTATTTAAGGAGTTTTTTTTTTTTAGAGAGACTAAAAGAAATTCCACTATTAATGTGTTTTTGTCTATTTTTTTGTACTTCCCTTGTTTTTTGCTTTATAAATGTTATTCTATGTATTTTGATGCATATAACATTCCATAATGGTTATATTCATAACAGTTATATCTCATTTGTACCCTTTTTCATTTTAAAGTACACTTCCTTGTCTTTTTTAATAAACTCCTTGGATTCCACTTTGTTGATAATAAGATTGCAATCTCTTTCTTTGATTAGCGTTTTTCTTGTACATATTTGTTTAAAATCAATTATAATTCCACCTCTCAGCAATAACCTGGATTCCTTTAAGTATACATTGAGTATCTACAATGTACAGGGTACAGGGATAAACAAAAGAACAAAACCTCTGCCCTCACTGAGCTTGTGGTGAGATGGACAGTGAACAAGTAAGCAAATCACCTGTGGGGAAAAGTGAGTTTGGCAGAGACAAGACATTTATGGCCTGGCCTGTGGCTACCTTTCCTGCCTTGTCTCCTGCTGGTTCCCATCCTCCCCTTCATACTCTTAAGAAATACTGAAGTGTTTATAGCTTCCCCCACAAGCCACACTGTTACACTCTTCCAAGCTGCCATTCATGCTATTCTCTCTGCTAGGAAGGATCTCCCCTTTCCTTCCCCTTTCTTCTTCAAGACAACTCAGGTATCACCTTCTCTCTGATATTCATAACTATGGTAAGCTTCGCTTACTGCATATCCACCTCCTACAGTTCTCTGTCCACACCTCAATCACCACACTACTCACCACATTATACTGAAATTTCCTAGCTGCACATCTATCTTTGGCTTACTCATTTTGGTAGGTACAAGCCCAACACAGAAGCAGCACTCAGTTTTTGCGGGACTGAATCTGAAGTAATACCTCTGTGCAGTACTGACAAATTACTTAGGGAACATATTTACTCACTCTTTCTTGAAATCTGGAAATTTCATCAGTAGAAATTTTCCTTTTTTCTGCCTTTTCTGCCTTTTCCTTTATCTCCTTTTCGAGTCTTAAAAATTCTTCCTGTTCTTTCTTCTGCTGGGTATAGTTTTCTAGTAGTAATTTTAGTTTACACTGACGTTGGTGCTCTTTCTGCTGCTTTTTCTCTTTCTCTTCTTCTTCTTTTAACTGGGAAGCATATTTCATTGACATTTCTATACTTTTCTGTTTTTTCCAAGCTTCAACTGCCAATTTCTGCTTCTTTCTTTGCTCCTCTTTTTGCTTTTGATTATCTTCTTGTTTATTATGAAAAAACATAGGTATGTTTTCTGCCTTCTCCTTTAACTTGAAAATTTCCTCTTTTTTTTGCTGCTTTTTAGTTTTCCAATTCTGAATAGACTAAGTGATTTAAAAAGACAGGAAAAGAAACATATCTTTAATAACCAAAAGCACAATAAATACAACCTCAAATCCATCTTTCTAAAAAGAAGACTGATTGCAGGATGCTGGTTGCTTAGGTTTTCAAGTGTTTTTTGTTGTGTTTTTTTAAACCAGTGCAACGTTTACTTCCATTTAAAAAAATTAATATATCTTTTAAAACACTGAATAATGGTTTATTTTTTTAGCCTTCCTCTTCCTCTCTTAATCTCCAGGTTCACAAGGACTGCACCTCATTCGTTTGTGTTCATGGGAAACATCCTTTTCCTCTGATATTGTACTTCTGTTATTGTACTTTCCAAATAATCTTTCTAAGTTCAGAATCCTTTCTGATTGACCTTTGTCTGGTCAAATATCAGAAGAGAAAGAAAAGTGAGGTGGTTGAGAGCATGGGCTCTGAAACCAGGCTACTTAGGACCAAATCATGGCTTTGCCATTTACTAGGTGTGACCTTGGTTGAGTCACTCAAGTTCTCTGTCTTCATTATGCTCATCTGTAAAAGTGGTAGGTAGTATCTCTCCACTGGGGTTGCTGTGAAGATTAAATGAGTCAGTGCCTGGCACATAATGCTTTTTAACTATAAAAAAAAAGCAAAACAACTTCATAGCTTTACATAGGGTATGTATGTAAAGATTATTTAAAATTCTAGCAGCCTTCTCTATGTTCTGAAGGATACATTTACTGAATTACTTTCCCCTCAAATCAGGAAACTGTTTCTTCACTTTTCCTAATGGTGTATCATTCATTCATTCCATAAATCCTTATGATATGTGTACTATATGCAAGACAATGTGATAGGAACCACAGATGATTAAAACAGTACCAAATGCCATCTAGTACAGTGCTATTCAGTGTGCCAGTCCACAACAATATCAGAGATTCATGCCAGAACATAAATCAATGCATTGCTTCTTACTGAGTAGTTGATTGTGGTGTAATCACTTTATCTCACTTAAGATCAGTAACAGTTTGCAAACTATCATCCAGTCCATGGACCAAGCTTGAGTAGCACTGTTTTAGATGAGATAAGACATATGCATAAATACTAGAATATATTCTAGTCTGTACCTAGAATATATTTTAGAATATAAACAAAGTGCTAGTGAAATTCTGAGGGATTACGTATGTTTGAGTGGGCAAGAAGGAAGCAGCGTTTGATTTGGGCAGATTTTGATAGGCTGGTAGTTGAGGGGGAAAGGAGGAATAGAGGTTCCTTCCAGAAAGTGAGAGTAAGATAAGCAAGGGTACCCAGGCCACAAATTTCAGCACATGTATGAAAATAAGTACTTTCACTTAGGCAAACACGGAACATATTCAAGGAAGTAAGAAATAAAAATGATTAAGTCTCCTACTCAGCGTCTTAAACTCAGTAGACATAAAACTACATTCCTGATGTTTCCCCCCAAACTTCCTTCTTTTCCTCCAACATTTCCTACTTCAATAAGTGGCATGCTCACTTTCACACCCTCGCCTACCACACCCCTACATTCAATCAATTATCAAGTATCAGGAAACAGTGGTTGGGAAAAAGAGTAAGCTAGAATCAAGGTGTTTTACCTTTTTTACAAGAGGCACTGTGTGTTCCTTTTTCCTAGAAAGGTGGTTCTGAAACGTTAGCTTGTAACAGAATAACCTAGAGGACTTGGTAAAACACAGATTCCTGAGTCCCATCACCAGAGTTCAGATTAGGTCTGGGGTTGGGGGCTGGAAAGTTCTAACAAGTTCCCAGGCAATGCTAATTTTGCTGGTCCATGGACCACTTTGATGGTCCAGGGACCCCATGTTTTCAGTATACTGGGAAACAGCCTAAATAATTCCTAATAGCTTGTTTTTTAAAATTTTTTAAAATGACTTAATGTTTCAAAAAATTTTGTTAAAGTCCCAAATTTCAATCTTCCTACATTTAAATTACTTTGGAGGGATAAAACAATAAACTCCAGCTATTTCCTCTAAAAAGTTAGGCTAAACATGGAATCGGTATTTCTTTCATGCTCCTTAGGTAAGTCACCTGTTGAACAGTCATACTTTTGTTGTTAAATCAAGCAAGTTGAAGTTTATTATAGCTGAAGTCTACAGAAAAAGTGACTCAGACTTAGACTATATAAACCCCTAGTTCTCAACTAGGAGTGATTTTTGCCCTCCAGGGGACATTTGGCAATTTCTGGAGATATTTGTGATAATCACGACTAACAGGGTATTACTAGTATATAGTGTGTGGAGGCCAGGGATGCTGCTAACCATCCTAGAATGCACATGACACCCCTTATAGCAAAGAATTATCCAGCCCAAATAGTCAACTATGCCAAGGTTGAAAAGTCCTAATCTAAACCAAAGCCAGAATACTTTTGTGAAAATGGAACTTTATAGATATTTGTTTCACTTAAGTTACTCTTTTCTCTGGGGTAGCCTAAATTATGAATCTTTCAAAATAAGAAATGAAGCTAAAGTTCCAAATCTCAATGAAACTTTTTTTAAAGAGTCAAAGAACTTTTTCTACTGCCTCTTATTTCCTACTGAAAACAACGTGGCCTTTGCTGGTTAAGATGCCTTTTATAAAAAACCTGTTAGTTCTGGATATCCCACATTTCTGGTGGACACAGAGCGTTTTGCCCAGAATCAGAAATTTTCTGGCCCACTGTATTATTTCTTGGGCCAGAAATGTTTGGCCTTGAGATAGTCCAACTGTAGTTCCATTCATTAAGTAAAGTTATTCAACTTCTCAATGCCTGTTTTACCTTCTGTAAGATGGGGGCAAAAAATTATACTATACCTCAAGGAGTTGTTGTAGTTAGTAATACATGTTAAAGAATTTATCACAGTGCCTAGAACATAGAAATATATATGTAACAAATAATAGCTATTATAATTATTATTACCTCTTTTTTTCTTTCTTCTAGGGCCAGAAATTTTTGATACCATTTCTCATGCTGTTGAACTTCATCCTGTGTTCTTCCAGGAAGGTGTTCTAGAACCTCCCCCATAAATGCTGACTTCCCCTTATGTTTGTTTCTCACCTTTACAAAGTTCTGGTGATCATAATCATCCCAGCCCCCTTGTCGCCCTCCTGTTTGCTGAAGAAATTTTTCAAAATTTACCACTTCTTCTGGGAGAGTACTTGCAGTTACTTTGTCTATAGGAACTTTGCTTGACATTGCTCTGAAAGCTCTCTCTGTTTCTGAATTACCCAAAGCCCATGTGTCAATTTTTCTTGATATGGCACTCAACTCAATATTAGTTGTTTTCTCTTCTTTTATAAACTCTTCATATCTAAAATTTCAAAAATAAAGTTTGAAAAAGATACAAACCAATCTATATTAATCCTTTATTTTTTCCTCAAATTTAAATATAGTTCTTTCTATGTCATCTTTTCCACTTAACATTATTAACATTTATAAATCTACAAGGTGTGATCAAATGATACAGTGAATGTTTAAATTAAAAAATATTTATTACAGTAAAAGACACATTGCCATTAATTCCCCTCAAAATACTCTCCCTCACTTCAAACACACATATCCCATTGTTCTTGCCACTTTCTGAAGCAGTTTTGGAAGTCCTCTTTGTGAGTGTTTTAGTTGCGCTGTCATGGCTGCCTCGATGTCCTGAATCAATTCAAAACGTTTACCTTTCATGGTCATTTTGACTTTGGGGAAGAGCCAGAAGTCACACGTGCCAGATTTGGTGAATAAGGTGAATGATACACTGTAATGGTTTTATTTGACAGAAACTGCTACACCAAAAGCAATGTGTGGCATGGAGCCTTACCATTGTGATCAAGAAATATGGTGAATGCTGCTGCCAAGTGCCATCCAACGGAAAGGCAGGGGGATCTTCAATATGGGAGGAAGCGGCATGACAAACCTTACCAACAGTGTGTGACAAGTTTCTACTTGTTCAGTGCAGTCAGTCAAGTGTGAGCTATGTTGAGAGAAGGTGTATTTTAAAGTGTGCCGTAAATCATCCTCCATTATGACAACAGTCTGTGTCACACATCACTTCGGTATATGGCAATTTCTGCCAAATAAAAACATTACAGTGTGTCCTCATCCACCTTATTCACTGGATCTGGCACTGTGCAACTTCTGGCTCTTCCCCAAAATCAAAATGATTCAGGACATCGAGGCAGCCACAAAAGCACAACTAAAGACACTCACAAAAGAGGACTTCCAGAACTGCTTCAGAAAGTGGCAAAAATAATGAAATAAGTGTGTTCAAAGCAAGGGGGAGTATCTTGAGGGAAGTTAATGGCAATGTGTCTTTTACTGTAATAAATTTTTTCATTTAAACATTCACTGTATTATTTTATCACACTTTGTATGTCTTAAAAGTTTCCTCAGAGAATAAAACAATCTTTCAAATTCTTGAGATTTTATAGTCCAAATATAAATGAAAATTCATTTTAAACATGAAAAGCAATCTAAAACTTAAGAGAGGTATTTTTTGCTTTTATGCAATATTAATTTTAATATATATAACAATAAAATGGTTTGTATGAAATAACCTAGTGGAGTTATTGATAAATAAAGTGCTCAGGCTTATTGATAAATGTCAATAATTTATATTAAAGTACATTTAAAACATACATCAACCTCTGCTCTTCCTTAAAAGTGTTAATTGCATTTTCAATTTCTTCCATCATTTCTCTGAGCTTTTCAACAACTGTAAAAAAACAGGTAAAAATTATGTCATATTTCAGTATGACTAAGAATTAAATATTAGGGGAAAAAAATGGGATGTTCCCTTAATTTAAAAACATTTCTTTGCCTAAACGATAAGAAAAACGTGCTTTTAAAAGCAATTTTTATTACTACCATTTTTTTTTCTGACTAGGGATTTTTTCTTATGCACACATATCATTAAATATTGTTTACAAAAGAGTTTCCATACTACACATACTGTTTTGTGACTTGCAATTCTTATTTAACAAAATGTTGTGGTTAACTTTCCTTACCGTATGTGTATGTATACTCACACGTAGTACAGTCCTCCAATGTATTCTTATCAATTCCTAACCAATAAAGTAGGGCTTAGCTCCATTAATACCAAATAGAAACATTCCAATTTATACTAGAAAAGTATAAATTTTTCTAATGAACAATTGAAAATACTAATACATACGAAAGAATATAAAAGTGAAATTTACTTACAATCAGGTGTAGGCTTCACATTTTTTAACTGGTGCTGAAGTTTCTTTACATTGTTATGTATTTTGGCCAATTGTTGCTGGATTTTTGCTCCTATAAGACAGAAATATGTACTTTAAAATAATTCTATGACAAATGCATTTATCATTCAGGATTCTACACATAAGACTGATCATCATCACTTAGTAAATGATAGCCAAGATAATTCTATAACAAATGTGTTTATAATTCAGGATTCTACACATAATACTGATCACCATCACTTAGTAAACGATAGCCAAGAGCAATTCAATAATGAACAAAAGATGATTATTTATAAGTGTCAAACAGCCTAAACATTTTAATTTTAAGTACCCTTGCTCTAAATAAAGCATCTCTCCATTTCCTCCAGTATTTAATAACACAATGGGTTAAATCTTTTTTTTTTCTTTTCCAAAGATTTTATTGGGGAATCAGGGGAAGGGGAACAGACAAGTTGCTGTTATTTTGTTCGTCAGTCTAATTGTGGAGAATGTCGCTTCACTGGTCCAAGCTGGCACCATCATTGTGTTCTTCCCGGGTGAGGCAGATCAGTTGCCGGCTTCTGGACGGCTGCTCACGGCGGCTGCTGGCCACTCACGCTGGCTGCTGGCTACACACGGTAGCCCATGGCAGCCCACTGCCACAGGGGCTGCAGCCCACGCTGTCGCCGGCAACCCACGGCAGCCCAGCTCCAGGTCGAGCTGTTGTTCAGCATCTTAGTTGTGGAGGGCAGTGTCACTGGCCCTCATGTGTGGGATCCGAACCGGTGTCCTCTGACATCCCAAGCCAGTTCTTAACCAACTCGCCACTCGTGCAGCCCACAATGGGTTAAATCTTAATATAACCTCTGCTAATGAAATTCTCTCTCTCTGTCTCTCTCTCTCTCTCTCTCTTTTTACTCTGTGGAGATTGAGTTTTTGGACACTATTTTAAATACGTGGATCAGCAGCTTAGGCTTAGTCATGTTTTGTTCTCCAACAGTTTTTTCTTTTCAATTTGTTATAATTTATGGAAACAGAATTTGAAATAGATCTCAGCTCTATTGTTGGAATATTAAAACTGTCTAGCCAGTGTTAATTCTGTGAATACTGATACACTTCCTAATGAGAATTAATTTCATCTGACCACCTCCTCTAAGATGGGAGTCAGTAATACCCACTGGTGTCAGTGTCATGACCTTGACAAGGTGCCTTAGCTGCCATTTAGTCATATGTATGCTATAGGTAGGTTGCTGAGCTCTTCCAAAAGACCAGCCTGAAAACATTAGGCCAACAATAAAAGCCTGAAAAAACAGAAGAGGGTCTCAAAGACATTTTCAGCTGTTCTGTATCAGCAGGAGAAAGACTGGATTCTTCTTTCATATTTTCTTTCTAAAGAAATAATCTTTTAATGTTTATTTAAATTATTAGGCTAACATCATATATGCATATTTACATTCATACATATGTATATATTTATATAATATATATATATATATATATAAAATAGTAATATTATTTTATCATCTTTGGTTACTTTATTTATGCCCCATTTTTTTTTTTTGCAACTTTTTTACAAATGAGCACAAAGACCAAACAACTGTGTCCAAAAGTCCTTAAAAGCAATTTTTTTTTTTAACTTTACTTATAGGCCTGGAGCCAGTGCTGATATCCAAAACAAACTTCAAAAATGTGTATGTGGCTTTGGCTTGTTCTTTTTATAATTAAAATTCAAGAGTTCCATAAAAGCAGAAACTTTATCTGATGTATTTTATAGGGTCTTAAACACTGTTGGAACTTCAGGTCAAGAAACTTCTCTAGTAAAGTAATTAGAAAATTGTTTTTTGTTGTTTTGTTTCTTCCATAATTTGATCAGCTACAAGTGATACCATTACAGGGCAAGTGATCTTTTATTTATTCATTTGGATCCACTCTGTACAGGCAAACCATTCAAGTACATTATTACACAAATGCAGGCTAAAATTGGGTCATGATACTTGGAGTAAGGAAAAGGTATTTACTACTTCTAGCTGTAATATGGGAAGGGGAAACTTCTATATCCTTATACTAAGATAATGCATTCCTTCATCTCCTAGATAAGATAAATACAAAGGTGAACAAAAACAGGCAAAAGTACAGAACAAAAAGAAAAATATAAAAATAAAATTGCCTTAAAATAGAGAAAATCAGGGGCAGGCCGAGTGGCTCCGTTGGTAAGAGTACGAGCTCTAAGCAACAGGGTCGCCGGTTTGATTCCCACATGGACCAGTGAGCTGTACCTGAGCTGAGCTGCCGCTGAGCTGCCAACAGGTGGCAGGATGGCTCAGCTGGTGAGAGTGCATGCTCCTAACAACAAGGTTTCAACTCCCATGTGGGATGGTGGACTACGCCCACCTGCAACTAAGATTGAACACGGCACCTTCAGCTGAGTGGCCATGAGCTGCCAATGAGCAACCAGACGGCGACTGGACTTGGAGCTGAGCTAGCTGCGCCCTCCACAACTAAGACTGAAGGACACCAACTTGTCTGTTCCCCTTCCCCAATTCCCCAATAAAATCTTTAAAAAAAAAAAAGACAGAAAATCAAGTGACTTAAAATGTGGAGAACGGAGACACTATACTTACTGGCATGATGGAAAGATAACAAGACCAGCCTCCCAGTTGTCTACGAAAGAACTGAGGGAAACTAAGAAGCATTCAACTAGAGATGTTTAGATTTCTCTAGGAATCAAAGAAGAGAAAACTGAAAATTTGGTCATTGTATTAGGTCCTATTGTCATTCAAACTGAAGAGGGAGAATGATTTTTGCCACTACCTGACAAAAGATGACTTTTTTAAAACAGTGTAATCTTATATTCTGAAAGAAAAAAAATTTATCAAGAATTTCTTGTAATTGGCTATACAGGATTACCATAAGCAGTATAATCTCTATATGAGTCAATACTTTATAAAGCTTAGTTAGTTGATAGCTATTACTTTTCCTTTAAGTAATGCTAGTTTTTGTTGTTGGTTTTTTTTTTTGTTTTTTCCCAGAGAGGAGCCTTATGTTTTTATTAATTAACTGCCTGACATACCTCAGTAATACATTTTTACCCCTATGTTTTAGGCTGCAAACTTTTTAATTTTTTTTTGAACCCTTTCACTTTACCAACCCCAACTCACAAGAGCTTCCTTTTGTTTTTTTGTTCTTGTTTTTTGGTTAAGGTATAAGATGCACACAATAAAATGTAAAAAGTACATTAATCTTAAGTGTACAGTTCAATGATTTTGTTACACCTCACGTACTCATATAATCACCACTGAGATCAAGATACACATATTTTCAATCCACAGTTGGGAATCTGTGTATGCAGACAGCTGACCTAAGTTATATGTAGATTAGTCAGCGCCCCGTAACCCCCAAGGGTCGACTGAGAACATTTCTCACAGGTATTTACTCTTATTACAGTTTTATCACTAATAATACCATTATTAACATTACCTGAGGTCCTGGTCTTAGGTTAACTGCTTTAAAGTTTTATTATTATAACATAACATTTTTTCAACATATAAAATCTACTCTACAATGAAACAAGGTATTCTTTTAGAATTCTTTTTTAAGTCCAACATTTAGTACACTATTAACAATGATTGACAGTCATAGCAAACAAAACATTTTTTGTACAATCTATAAGGCAGTTTCTCATATAGTATCTCATGGGATACACAGGACAGCTCCCATGAAGTAGAAATGGTAGGTTTTATATCACAGACAAGTAAATTCAGGTTTAAGCAATTATGTGATCTGATCACTTCATACTACTATCAAGTACAGGTTCTGAATCTGTTAATATTTACTTAGTCCAGGTCTCAGTCAATAATACAGGGTGATGAGCTAAGATCAGACAGCCCAGGAATCAATTTCTCTTTCAGAAAGTTTAATAATATTAACTGGTTTGTCAACCCAAAACCAAAATCCTCTTTTTCCTATTAAATTGGAAGAAATACAGATAGAAAACAATCCAGTTCGAATCACTAAACAGTGACCTGAAAAAAAAAATACATCTCTCTAAATGATACTCATTACTTTATTAGAAAGTACCTTGATAGAAAATATAACACAGTCAATGCACAAATACAAAGTGCAGAGCAAAACTACAACTTTATATCATTCAATAGATTTTGTTCATCATGAATGCAACTTACTTTCTGTTTTCCTGCTGTTAATCAATTTATTTTCCAATTCTTCCAGCATACTATACTCAATTCTGAAGTCACTTTTTTGGTTGTAGAAGTGATTGTGTTTATCTTTTTCTATGTTAATAACTCTTTAGGAAAAGAAACAAATGGTAGAAATATGACTTAAACATATTTTTAATTGTTTAAAATATGAAGATACTCATAATAATCAGTACTTTATGTTTGGATTAATTCATCTAAGGAGTCAAAATATAATTACTTGAATAATAAGGTTAAGAAGTCAAAATACTAGTTAGACAAGAGTTAAGTTCAACTAAAATCATAAGTAATTTGAATTGCTATTTAAATTACAAAATGTTAATTTAAGAACTCCAGTCATAAACTTGTTTTGAAAATACATAAACCTTTGGCCATTGTTTGCAACTCAATCTCACTGTGGCCTGAAAATGGCCACCACCGCTGCGCTGCTGATAGCTGCTTTCAACAAGAGATACTAAATTTGTAACCTGAACCAGGACATTTAACCTTTCCTGGTATAAGCCTCCTTATCACTCACATGTGAATAACAGCTCTCCACTACCCAACCCAACAGGGTTGTGATTAACATTATATGAGATAATAGACATGAGGGATCTCTATACAGTAAAAATGTACTATGGAAATGCAAGTTATTAATATTATTAATAAAACAAAATCTTCAAGAGGCAAAAAAATCTATGAAGACAGAAAGTTTGGTATATTTATGGGATATTGTGTATATTTACTTCAAAGCTTCTTGGATTTAGTCCATCTACCAGTAAAAAGATCTAACATTAGTTTGAATCTCCAGTAAAACAAAACAAATACTGTACTATCAAGTGACTTTTCTGGTTGGACAAAGAAATTTATTTTCTCAACACCTGTTTTCTTTCTCCCAGAATGGAAATTAATATGAATGTTTCTCCACTGATCCGGTATTAAAGGAGTGGTGCAGTGTCTCTGGCCATTGGCTTAATTTCATACAACCTGAGAGGTAACTAAGGTAGGGTTCCTAATCCTTTTCACTTTGGTACACAATGAGAAATATTTGATATTTATAAAGCACACCAGGGAAAACAGATGAGACTGCTCCAGGCCCTACCTGGCTGCCCCAAAGGTTGAGGGGATCATAACTTAACACTTGTGTTTGAGAGATGAAGCAATGGGTAGAACAGAGATGTCCAATAGATTTCAGTCTGCAGGTCAACTCTAATGGATTGAGGGTAGCTACTGGAGTCTGGGCTAAGGACTGGGTAGCCCATGTAGGCGATGGTTGGTAGGGGGAATTACTTTGATCCAATAGAAATTTCTAGCATTGACATAGGATATGCTATGACAGTAAGTTACATTTGGCCATTCCTGGATTAGAACTATTAACCTATAAAGACATTCGAAACGTATAATGGAGACAAACTGCCAAACATATGAAAAGATGCTCAACCTCACTCACAATAAGAGAAACAGAAATTTAAACTCAACCATGGCAACACTGTACAACAATCAGGCTGGCAAAAACCCCACAAGTTTAAACAATATATTCTGATGATAAAACTGTGGGGAAATAGGTCCTCTCATTGCTGGTAAAATCATAAATTGCCCATGGAGGACAATTTAGCAGTATTTACCATGTTTGCAAATTCATATACCTTTGACTCAGCATTTCTACTTCTAGGAATTTTTCCTAAAGAAATACTCACACATATGCAAAATGATGTGGGCCTATGTGGATACTGCAATTAATTGCAGCATTGTTTATAACAATTAAAGATTGAATTAATTTAAGTGTCCATCACTAAGGGGCAAGTTAAATAAATGATGGTACATTCATACACTGGAATACAATGCAGTGGTCCTATGTTCTATGTACTGAACGAGAAAGATCTCCAAGATACACTCTTTTTATAACAAGGATTTTATATGAAAATGATAGTCGTACCCAAAAGTAGAGAATGGTAAATTGACTCCCCTTTTATACCCTCAGTGTCATAAGGGTATTCCCCTCATCACCTGATTCAACATCTTTGCCTCTCTTTTTCCTCTCTTGGTTCATCTATCTTTCTTTGTTTTTTCCTTTTTCTTTTTTGCTTAAGTAGTCTAAAGTAAATCCATTACATTATGTAATTTCACCCCAACATACTTTAATGTGCATCTCTAGAGATTATAGATATTTGATTTACATAAGTACAGTGTCATTATCATGCCTGACAGGATCAACAGTTCATTGGTATCTCTTTAAGATATACTCTTAAAAAAAAAAAATCCAGAAGTCTGTATAGATGCTACCATTTATATAAAAAAGGAAAAATTTGAGTATGTATTTTGTATCCTTATATGCACAAATTATAAAATACCTCTGGTAGGATACACAAGAAACTAAAAATAGTGGTTGTCTGAGGGGAGGGGCAGTGGGTGGCGGGGGTCATAGGTGAAACAGAGACCTTCCACTGTG
>NW_017731506.1:36170-38049 GCF_001890085.2 Hipposideros armiger
AGAAAACCTAATCAGAGCTGTAAAAACCAACACATACTGGTAGACAAGGTATCTAGATTGGCAAAATCTACTGGTTTCCTATATATGAACATTAACTGCTTGGTAGATTACCCTATTTAGAGAGAAACATAAACCAAAACCCCTAACCTAGAGTCCGGTTCTACCTAAAGTAATGCATTTTGGAAATCAAAGAAAATAAATTTGTATTCTCTCAAATTCTGAGTATTAAAAACACTGTATAAGTACTACACAAATGCAGTGAGATTTCAGTCTCCCAAAACTACAATATGGTATAATTTTTCAAAATTCAAACAGTATATTTTTTTATTGGTAGAATTTCTAAACAGACAACTGCCACTAATATTCTTACAAAAGGCTCCTTTTCTCTTAGTTCCTTAGCAAATCGATACTGTATAAATTCAAAGCAGTTTTTGATAAAGCTCTCTACAGGGTAGGGTGTGTGCTCGGATTTCTTCTCTTGTATCAGTCCTTACAATATTTATCATATCATGGTGCTGTTGACAACATACACTCAATAAATATCACTGGTTATTTAAAGAACAAAAACATATATGCTACAAATTAAAATTTCTCAATCTAATTATAATGTGCAGGACGGATCTGAAAGGGGCAGAGACCAAGGGAGGGAGACTAATTAAAATGTCATTTCAAAAAAAATATATAGAAAAAAACAAGGGTATAGACTTTTCATTAGAGTTAATCACTCACTCAAAAATATTTACCAAGTGCCTACCTTGCTAAGTGAATTTGCCTCACACTTCCCACCTTTCTCTTGTTTTATATTTGAAAGGCTAGTGACTAAAATTTTGTAACTTAATGTGGAATTGGATAAGGTGATGTGTAATTAACTTTACATCGTTCAGAATAAAACGGCTAGTTATGTTATTTGACAATAATATTATTATACTTACTGATTCTTAAATTTTTCTGCTGTGCGTATAAAATCTGCTTTCCTAGTTCGATTAACTTTCTGCTTCCATTTCTGAAGCTGAAACGCACGAATTCCACCTGAAGTACCAAAACAGCCATCATTCTGCATAAAAAAACAAAAATAAATTTATCCTCAATAATAAAAAAGGTAAGAGATAAAGGCGGATATTTTTTCCAGAGATAAAACATCAATAATAGAGTTTCTCAAAGGATAATTTTATCCATTCATCCATCGATGGACAACTAGGTTGCTTCCATATCTTGGCTATTGTAAATAATGCTACAATGAATGTGGGGGTGCATATATCTTTTCAAGTTAGTGTTTTCATTTCCTTTGGAAAAATACCCAGAAGTGTAATTGCTGGATCACATGGTAGTTCCTTTAATTTTTTAAGGAAACTCCATATTATTTTCCATAATGGTTGCACCAATTTACATTCACACCAACAGTACACAAGGGTTCCCTTTCCTCCACATCCTCGCCAATGTTTATTACTTCTTGTCTATTTGATAATAGCCATTCTCACTGGTGTGAGAGAGTATCTCATTGCAGTTTTGATTTGCATCTCCCTGATGATTAGTGATGTTGAGCAACTTTTCATGCATCTGTTGGCCATATGTATGTCTTCTTTGGAAAAATGCCCATTTGGTACTCTGCCCATTTTTTAATTGGATTGTTTTTTTGCTATTGAATTATATGACTTCTTTATATATTTTGAATATTAACCCCTTATCAGATATATTATTTGCAAATATTTTCTCCCACTCAGTAGGTTGCTTTTTCATTTTGGTGGTTTCCTTTGCTGTGCAGAAGCTTTTTAGTTTGATGTAGTCTCTTTCATTTTTAGAGAATAATTTTGCTAGACTTGGATTCATGGTTCATAGTTCTTTCCTTTCAGCATTTTGACTATGTCATCCTACTGCCTTC
>NW_017731506.1:40644-41593 GCF_001890085.2 Hipposideros armiger
GTCCAGGCAGCCAAGCGCCATAAAATACAGGCCATCACAGGAAGGTCACTACAAACAAAATAAACAGAAGACACAGCTCTTCTGTGTACCAGAACATACACTAATGTGATACTGTTAGAGATACTTCAAAAAAAGTCATAATTCAACAGCTAAAATGATTAAGAGGGGAATGGGATTTGAGAGGATAGAGATTTGCAGTCTTCAGTCTTGAAAGGCAATGGCTGACAGGGATTATGAACAAAATATACAAATATTAAAAAACATAGATAGGGTACATTATTACTTTTCATAATAGGTGAGAATTTTATGAGATTCCACACTCTATGGAACTTGTAGGATAAAATAGAATATAAAATAGTTCTAAAACTTCAAAGATAATTACTTCAAATAATTTAAGGGAATTTATTATGAACTGAATTACGTCCCCCCCAAATTCGTATGTTGAAGCCCTAATTTCCTTTGTGACTATATTTGGTGATAGGCCCTTTAAGGAAGTAATTAAGGTTAAATGAAGTCATAAGGATGGGGTCTTAATCCAATAGGATTGGTATCTTAATAAAAAGAGGAAGAGACACCAGCAATATCCTCCTCCCCGCCTGTCTGTCTGTCCGTCTGTCTGTCTTTCTCTCTCTCACATGTACACAGAGGAAAGGCCATGTGAAGACACAGCCAGAAGGTGGCTGTCCACAAGCCAGAAAGAGAGGTCTCTCCAGAAACCAACCCTGACAGCAGCTTTATCTTGAACTTCCCAGACTCCAAAACTGTAAAAAAATAAAATTTCTGTTATTTAAGCCACATAGTCTACGGTATTTTGTTATGAAAACCCTAGAAGACTAAAACAGGAACTTTAGCTATTTTGGCAAACATCTCTATCATGAGGTTGTTATCAGGAAAATTACTTCTTTTTAAGAACACAGTTGGTTTTACTGTTAGAATCAGTATGAATATT
>NW_017731506.1:46698-50374 GCF_001890085.2 Hipposideros armiger
CCTAATCCAGTATGACCTTACCTTAACTTGATTGCATCTACAAAGACCCTATTTCCAAATAAGATCACATTCACAGGTACTGGGTGATAGACCTTCAGCATATCTCCTTAGAGGACACAATTCAACTCCTAACACATTATATATAATACTCTACACCTCATACATTTTTCACTTAACATATATATCCTGGAGCTCAGATTTCAGTTCACCAAAATCTCCCTCCTTTTTTTTTTTTTTTTAGTTAATGTATAATACTCTTGTTTTATTCAACCAGCAGTCATCTACTGTTAGATGTTTGGGTTATCTCCAATCTTTTGCTGTTAAAAGTAATGATTCATTAGTATTTCATATTTGGAGAAGTATATCTTCAGTTGAATTGCTGAGTCAAAGGCTAAATGCAAACACAACATAGTTAGATATTGCTAAATTCCTATCCATAGGAGTTGTACCATTTTGCACTCCCACTAGCAGTGCCTGAGAGTGCCTGTTTCATTATTACCTGCCATCATGGTATTTCTTGAAGTTTTTGGATGTTTGACAATCTGAATAGGTGAAAAATGCTATCTCCCAATAACTTTATTTTCATTTCTCTTATTATGAGTGAAGGTCGGCCTTTTTTCATAAGTTGAAGGGCATCTGCTTTTTCTCTGAACTTTCATTCACATCTTTTCCCCATTGGTATTTGGTATTTCTCTTTCCAGTTTTTAAGACCTCTTTATCAATTAGGTGATTGTCACATATATTGCAAATATTTTCTTCTAAGTTTTTAATTTGTTTTGTGACTTTGAAAAAGTTCTTTTTATTTGTATGTAGTCAAATTTATCAGTATTTTAGTATTTCCTTTGATACCTCTGGATTTCTTGTCATAGTTAGAAAGCCTTTTCTCACTCCCATTTTATAAAGAGATGAATCCTTGCTTTGTTGTGGTTTTACTTTTTACATTTAGATATCTGGATTATTCAGATTTTGTTCTGGTATCCAGTGTGAGATATAGACCCACTTTTACTTTTTTCCATGTGGCTATCTAGTTATGCCAACAACATTTATTAAAAAACAGTACAGTAAGCCTTCACTTAACATTGTTGATAGGTTCTGTGACTTTAAGTAAAATGATCTATAACAAAACCAATTTTACCATAGGCTAAGCATACAAGAGTTAAGTTCCTACAGCATTTCATCAAATGTTGAATAAAACAATGTTATCCGAGGACCTGCTGTATATTTTCACCAATGATTTTAGGTGTCACTTAACTTTTCACATATAATTGCTCTATTTTGAATTTTCTATCCTATCATTTTGTGTATCTATATATCAATGAATATACACTTTTGAAATTATGGGGGCTTTATAAAAATGTTTAAATATCTTTTAGAGCTAATTCCTCTCATTGTTCTTTTGTCTCATGGTTTTCCTACCTTTCCCTGCTGGTTCACTTACAAAAGAATTTTAGAATCTCACAGAACATTCCTCAGAATTGCTCCACTAAGGAATGGGGAAGCTGAGGTATCTATCTACCAAATCCCAAAACGCCGTGGTTGAGGGTTGCTCTGGGGGACATTAAACATCAGCATTTATAGGCTGCCCCACACAATAACTAAACAAGTTCCCAGAGAAAGCCATTAAGCCAAGAAGCAGAGAGGCCTGGGCACAGGTGAGAAACTGTCAATGTGGATGGGTAAGCTCAAGAGGTGGGACACCTACCAAGTCAGCTGCAGAGGTAAAGAGCAAAAGGAGCATAACAGCTAATCTGGCCCCCTTTAAAAATCCTTTAAAAGAGCCTTACCCAATGCCCTCCACTTATACATCACTAACTATAATTGTGTCACGTGGCCACCCCTACTTGCAAAGCATCCTGAAAAGCCACTTTATCTGGCCTGTTATGAGCTGTTAGTTGCTAGAACTGTATTGTGTGACACACCAGCCTTCTTTTTAAACTGTTCTTATAGTTCTTGGTTCGCTCTTCGTGTGCAAGCCTATTCNATCTAGAGAAGAAATCACTTTCAACTAGAGTAATCTAGAAAAGTTTCATGGAGAAAGCCAGCAAGATGGCTAAAACACTGGGGTCATACATTTAAAAAATATTCTTATAGTGTTTAAAAAATATTTTACATATTATATATTTTTACATATGTTGTATTTTTTCCTGAGACATTTGGGCCAGAGTTAGAATAAAGAAAATTTCAGAGGATGTGTGAGAAAATTTATCTGAGGTGGAATTTCTTGAATTTATATAAGTAAAGACACTGTATTTCCTAAATGGAAGAAAAATAATGAAACTGTCCTCAGCTCACAACAGCTTTCCTTCTGGGTTGGACTCATCCACAAATATTTAGTGAGCACCTACTACTATGTCCCAGGACTAAAACAGGCACAGTTCTGGGTGCTGGGAATACAACAGTGAATAAAACTTCCAAAAGTTTCTGCCCTCATAGAGTTTACATTCCCAAGTGTGGGTGGTGGGTGGAGAAAGACAATTTAAAAATAGGCATAAAATGTGTATGTAATATATCATATGGTAATAAACACCATGAAGAAAAAGAAAACCAGAAAAGGGGACAGGGTGTGCTGGGTAAGGGGATTCAGTTTGGAGAGGTCATGGAAAGAATCACTGGGATGATGGCATTTGAACAAAGCTATCTGAAGGCAGTGACAGTGGGAAGGAGCATTCCAAGCAGAGGGAACAACAATTATAAAGCTCCTGAAGTAGGAGAGTGCTTGGCATGTCTGACGGACCACCAAGATGCCAGAACGGCTGCAGCAGGCTCAGAGCAGGACACTGGAGATGAGGTGACAGGGGGGTTCAGCTCACAGGCTCTGGAGGCCATGGAAAGGATGCTGGCTTTTACTCTGAGTGAGACAAAAACCACATGGAGGCTTCTGGGCATGAGTGCCATTACTGGGCTGAATCACCCTGGCTCCTGAAAATACTTATTAGGAAGGCAAGAGTGGAAGAATCGAAACCAATTAGGACAGTATTTCAGCCAGAGGAGAAATGATGGTGTGGACAAGGGTAGTAGCACTGGAAGTGATGAGAAGAGTGGATTTATCCCGAAGGAAAACCAGACTGGAATTGCCCGTGCTTTAGGCGTAGGCTGTGAGAGAACCAAAGGAGTCAAGATGATTGTCCTAAACAACTGGATCCAACAATTCTCCTTGAGGGATCCTCTGGTCCTCACTGTGGAGAAAGGGGTCCCAAAAGGACCTCTGCAAACACATTTGCCTGGGACCATCCCATATTTGATTCCTCCTTGCGTTCCCGGAGCAGGTACAATAGAACAGCCACCGAATCTCTCTCCAGCCCAGCATTGCTCCAGGGACTTCCCAGACATAATGTCCACGGCTCAGGAAGGTGCATATATCAGTTACAAATTTTTACGGAAAAAACAGAGTCATCGAGATGTTTTGTTCCTATCACACCCTATGAAGCGGCAGAGCCAGGATCTCCACCCAGGACGTCCTCGACTCCAAAGCTAAACGGGGGTGATTTTGTACAAGCAATCAAACGCACGCGCAAACAAAGCGCCACGCCGGGCGAGTGCCAGGCCCCGAGCAAAGCGAGGCAGCACCGCGCCTCCCGCCTCCCGAGGCCGCGCTGCGAGGACACCTGTTCAGCGAGGGCCGCGGGCCCCGTTCCGCCTCCGGGACCTGCAGACCCCTCGGGCTCAAATCGGCCAC
>NW_017731506.1:56149-70018 GCF_001890085.2 Hipposideros armiger
TATAACAAAAAGTAAACATCTAAGTGACAGACATAATTTGGAGCACAGAAACAATTCATGGCTTGCTCACATTGCCAGGAAAATCAACAAGCATTAGGGCCATTATCAAGGAAAGACTGCAGATAACAAAACCTGGTTGCCATGGACAGGGAAATACACGCAGTGGACGTCCCACCTTGATTTGAGCTTGGAGTAGGCAGTATTGAGAGACTGTTCAGAGGGTGTTATAGAGCAGTCTGAGAGAAGTAAGTACCTGGTGGAAGACTTGATGGCATCAGAAAATAAAGGAAAAAAAAGGAAAGGCTCTGGTTTTGTATAAATATGTAAATCCAAGTGTGTGCTTGATGTGGTGGCTGGTCAGTGTAAATGGATGAGAGATAATGACTGGTTCTTGTAGGTTTGTTTCCTCTGCCTATCACTATTTCTGCAAGGACTGATTCTTAGCTTGAGAGGCAGGATGTGCATCTCTTGGCAGAGCTTGGGGCTGTAGCTGTCAGACACAGAATCACTCTTCCTCTTTAAGGCTGCCAAGCCATGGCGCGACTACCTGGAGGGCATAGAGGGGGCTTTCAAAATATAGCCGACTAAGTGATATATTCTATGAGGTAGATCTAAATGACATACGTATATTGAATTCTGTTCACTGAAAATGGACTAAACTTTCTTTTTTAACACTCATAAAACAGTTACAAAAATTGACTATATATTTAGGCCACAAAACCTCAATAAGTGCCAAAGAGCAGAGATAATGATCACAAAGCAAATCAACTGAGAAGACAAAAAAATCCTATTATCTGGAATTTTAAAATTCTTGTAAAACTCTATAAAGTCAAAAGGATAGCAAAACTAAAATTTCAATTTAATTAAAAAAACATTGGTAACACTATATGCTAGTATCAATGGAATACAGCTAAAGCAATCCTCAGAAGAAAATCATCAGTTTCAATAATCATATTAATAAATGAGAAAAAAAATACATGAATTAACCACCCAGCTCAAGAGGATAGGGGAAAAAAAAATCAATAACCAAAAAAGGAAAACAGGGAAAATGAATTAAGAAATGTAAAAGAATAAAAGAAGAAAATAGAAACAGAGAAATGATCATTCCAATGAATAAATTTAACAAATTCAGATAAATGACTAGCTAACCTGATCAAGAGTTAAAATTCAGAAAGCACAAATATACATAATAAAAATACAAAGGAAAATAAAAGAATCATAGGAGACTATTTTGCTCAACTGTCTGCAAATAAATTTGAAAATCCAGGTGAAATGAATAATTTTTCTACAAAAATATAATTTACTAAAATTGGTAAATTAAAAATCTAAACAGTAAATATTAAAAACCTAAGAAAAAGAAAAAAGTGTCAAAATGGTAAACTCTCAAAGTCCATGCCCAGAGAGCTTCATAAGCTATCTTACCAAATCTGACAGAATAAATAAGCTCTAATGCTTTTTAAATTGTTCCAAAGCAGAGACAAAAAGAGGAAAACTTCCAAATTCTAATGATAAAAGTAGTATATCCTTGTTTACAAAAGCTGCCAGCAATTGCACAAAAAAAACTAAAAAATCAATTATGAAAATGATGCAAAAAAATCTTTACCAAAGTTTTAGCAAACTGAATCCAGCAGTACCTTAGAAGAATTAAAAAAAATTTTTTTTTGCCCCCTATGATCACAAGAATAATTCAATATTATTCACTATGTTTAGGAAGTGGTTGGGACAGTTAGTTGGCTCACTTAGTACTTATTTCAACCTCTTTTTAGCGTGCCATCCTATACTGCAGAGATTGGAAACTCAGAATTCTCATTTCCCAGGCTCCCTTGCAGCTAGGGTCCTCAATGTAAATTATGTTTTGCCAAACAGATATACTGTGGGAAACTTGATTTCAGAACTCAATAAAATAGGGAAAGAGGTGGTGCTGAGGCATGGATTTGCTGGGTAGGCTGTAACAGATATAGTGAAACTCAGAAACTGACAGCTCTAGCATCAGCTTCCCGATCCAGAGGTGACAGGTAGGAGGTGTGTTCCTGGGACTAAAAATTCTGGTGGCAATTTGTTATTCCCACATTAAGATGGTGTGCTCCTGGAGCTAACATATGGGAGTGTGACTTCCTGACTGTGGCAGAGGTAGCAGGTCTATTGGTGGACCAGCTCTGCAGTGTGATTCTGGGAGTTATTCCTAGAGAGCCTGCTTGTCCAGTAATTTATAAGCAGTTCATTTCCTGTATTAAATCCCTTTCTGTTTTCTACAACTGACCTCTGGCTGATAAAATAGATTAGAAGAAAAACAAATTGTATGATTTTTCTCCAAGTATTCTAGAAAGGCATTTGATAAATTTCAATATCCATACTTGATTTTTTAAAATTTTCATGAAATGGAAAGATGGACATTTCTTAAAAGCCAGTATTATGTTTAATGAGGAAACACTAAAAGCATTCCTATTAAAATCTATAGCAAGACAATTATATCTACAGTTACCACTATTATTATTATAGCTCTGAAGGTTTAACTAATGTAATTAGACAAGAGAAAGATATAAGAGGTATGCACATTGGAAGAGAGGTACATTTATCACTATTTACAGATAATTGTATACCTGGAAAATCCAAGAAACTCATATAAATCTAGAGCAAGCAATATGAGAAATTATGAGATGGATGGGTACAAAATTAGTGTGTAAAAATCAACTGCCTTCATCTACACAAACAACAACCAGCTAGAAAACATATACCTCAATAATAAAAAAAGTAATAACAGAACAGAAGTAAAGACCCAAATTGCAATAGCAAAAAAGAAAATACCTAAAAGTAAACTAAAACCTAATATTTGATAAAGACGACCTTTTAAATTAGCAACCCAGAGAAGGCTCACGAAAGGTTAACTTTCATGTATGTCTAAAAATGCTTTTATTTTGTTCACACCAGGCGAGTTTGGCTCAGTAGAGAACTCTAGGCAGAAAGAAAATTTCCCTCAGGATGCTGAAGATATTGTTCTGTTGTCTCTTATATCCAGTATTGCCACTGAGAAGTCCAATATCAATCTGATTCTTGTCTGTCTGTAGCTAATTTGTTTATTTGGAAGTTCTTTAAAAGGAAAAAAAAATCACATCATTTAGCTCTTTTCTGCCAGATGTTTGAGCAGAACTCAAATTCAGTAGAGCACTAGAATGTTCTCTCCATCACGTCTGATACCATAATGCCTAATTACTGTAGATAATATAATGCCAAAAATATAAGCAAAATTAATCTTCAACCAATTCGGCACATATTCTTTAATGATTTTCTATCAATGGAATTTGAGAACCTCACCTTTTCTTATAAACTATATAAAACTGCATTTCAGTTTTTATCCACCAGATGTCACCCAAGAAACAATAGAAAAACTGTACAGAGTCTTTGATTCTTGGCAAAAGAAAAATATTTTCATCTTTTATGCATGAAAATTAGAATGTTCTTGTTATTATATACCAGTAACAGGGATAGAAAGGCGCATAATAGTTGAAACCCTGGCAGGCAAATAAAAACATTTACTCTCATATTTAGACTCAAATATATACCGGTAGTCAGCTGACATTTAGTCTCTTAAATAACTTCAGTTTCCCAAATTTTATAATAAATCTAAGAGTTCTTTTAAGTGCAAGTTGTTAGAAAAGTTTTTAATACTACCAATTTATATATGATATAAACAGTTTTTCAAAAACAAACAAAAGTCAACTACTTACACCAGACTGTAAAACAAAAGAATAGAGATGAGTACCTTTGAAGTTAATGAATTAATTTTTACCAACAACAACCTCATTCAGTCTTCTGTAATCCATTATCCCCTAATGTGTGTGACCAGACTCCTTACATAACGTACAAACCCTACATGATCTGGCCCCAATCACCTTTCCTGATTTCCCATCACTCTCTCCTGGTTCTCCAGCTACCTGGGCTTCTTTCAGATCCCCCAAAGTGCCAGCATCCCTTTGCATACATTAGCAGCCCTATGTGGAGTGGGCCTCCAACCTTTCCTTTATCTCATGCGTCATGATTCTTCTGGACAGTTTGAATGTCAGTTTTTGGTTACCTCCACCCCCATCCAGACTGGGATCCCCTCAATCTGTTTTTCCTTCATAATCGTTGTCTCCATTTGTTATTAACTATTTGTAAAATGATTGACTCTAGGGAGTAACCACCATGGGGTACCCCTGTATCTTTGCCATCTAGTCCTTAGTAGTGCTTAATAAATATAAGTAAATAAATTTATATTTACTTATTTCTATTTATTTATTTATGATATAAAGTGTTTAATAAATATAAATTTATGTTTACTTATGTTGTTTATCAATAAAGTGCTGAAGAAGTATAAATAAATAAATAGCACTTAACAAATATTTGTTGAAAGAAAGAATTATTGAATACAACTCACAATGTTGGTAGCCTCCCCTACTAGAATACAAGCTCCAAGATGGGTGATATTTGTTCTGTTCACTGTTGCATCCATAGCCTGACACAGGCCCATTGTAGGCATCAATAAATATTTATTAAATGGGTCCATGGATAAATGAATGAGTATACATATTTTTAAACCAAAAATTAGGACATATGTGGATATGTATATGAAATGAGGACTAGCTTTAGACATATGGAATAGAGTGTTGCCAAATATGGGAGCAATTAAATGTCTTCTTTTAACAACTGTTTTTGTCTACTAGTGAAGTGGTATGTGGATGACATAAACACTGATCATCTATGAGGCACACGCTAGGTGAAATTACACTTTACTTACTTTTTTTAGTAGAAATTTTGTTTCTAATCACTGTCACTCACTTAGGAAGTAACCAAAAACATGACACTGAACCTTTTCACAGGATTTCCCTCCTTCCTAGAGAAGTTGTAGAAAATTTTCAACTAGGATGGTGCAGTGCCGTTACCATCTCACCGGTTAAATGGAGCGGCACATCCACCCAGGGAAGGATTTGGACTGGGGATTTTTCTAGGCACTGCCACAACATTTGCACAGAGAGCCTAGTTGGAATTATTCAGGAAATTATTCTATAAATATTACTCATTCATCCAACAACTTTCTATTGCATAATCATTATGTGTGTACCCATCACATTGCTTAAAGCTACGTCTATAAAACCAAATGAGACATGGTTCTTGCCCTCAAGAAGCTTGCCATCTTTTTTTTTTTTAATTGGGGAATTGAGGGAGGGAAACAGTGTTGGAAAATTGGGGAGGCAGACCAGCCAAGTTGTTTTTCTTTAATCTTAGTTGTGGAGGGCACCAGTCACCATCTGGCTGCCCGTTGGAAGCTCGCGGCCTCTAAGCTCAAGGCGCTGTGTTACAATCTTTGTTGCAGGTGGACATAGCCACCATCCCATGCGGGAGTCAAACCAGCAGCCTTGTTGTTAAGAGCGCATGCTCTATCCACTGAGCCATTTGGTGGCAGCTCAGCTCAAGGTAATCTTGCTGTCTTTTAGGGAAGACAGGCTCATAGACTAATAACTGAAGTCCAGTATGGCCCATGTAAATGCCATGCATAGGGTATGATAGGAATACACAGCTTGATATAAATTAGAGTTGTGGTTGGGGGTCCTCAGGAGAGCTTCCTTAAAGAGGAGACACCCAAGCTTAGTTTGAAAGGACAAGAAGCATTAATTGTATTTATAAGGGAAGGGCAAACAGATTCTTAATAGAGAAAATAGCCTGGGGGAGGGCACCGAGAAATAAGCCACAAAGGCTTGTTTGGGAAACTAGGAGAAAGTTAGCCTGCTAGAACAAAGCATGAAGCCGTTTCAACGAGAAGCTAGGAAACAAAGGGAATCTGAGAGTTATCAAGTTAATTCCTCCACCCCCACTCTCACAGCTCAATCCTCCAGTGAATATATATGTGTGTGTGTGTGTGTGTGTGTGTGTGTGTGTGTGTGTGTGTATATCTTTGCACACAAGGCAAAAATAAGTTAGCAATAGTAGAAAAGAAGTTTTCAACATGAGTGACAGTCATGGCAAGTGCAGGCTTACAAAGCATGAGCTTCAATTACTGGTTTTCCAGGGAAAATAATTAAAGCTGATCACAGAGACGAAGCAGGCAAAGATCTCGTGAGAACTTGCTGCATCTACAATAAGATGCTCTTGTAGCCCAGGTTCTATTAGAAACCAGAGCCTAGGGGGAAAGCTTCTGAGCTGCCACCTTTTAGGAAGGTGCAAGGAAGCAAGAGACAGGGAAAAGGGAGTGAGGCGGGGCATGCATGAGGGAAGCTTGAAGCAGCCTATTATCAGCAGCCACTATAGTTAATACTCCATCTCGTGGGGTGTGTTCAGTCAGACCAAGTAAAGTACTGCTTCTCAAGGCAGCCTGCCAGCAGAGAGGAAGGAAAAGGGATTTATCTGCCAGCTCTTTCCCACTCCCCATATCCTATTGGTTAACAGTTGGCCCCATGAAATATTAACTCCTCTGGAAAGGCGTGACTCAGTCTCTCCAGGCACCTAGGGAAGCCGAGATTATACTACTTCACTGAAGGGGGCATTTGTCAGGTGTTTTGGCCACCCATGACCTCAGGGCACATTTTATACTTGGAGAATGTCCTAGTTTTTGAGAGTGCTCTCCAAAGTGGTCAGAAACTCTCTTCTTTATTTTTTTAACAGAAGTCCATCCAAGTCTCCCCGTTTTTTTTTTCCCCCAAGATTTTTTTTATTGAGGAATTGGGGGAGGGGAACAGCGTTGGGGAATTGGGGAAGGGGAACAGACAAGTTGTTGTCTTTTTGTTCTTCAGTCTAGTTGTGGAAGACGTCGCTTCACTGGCCCATGTTGGTATTATCATTGCGCTCTCCCGGGTGAGGCAGTTGCTCCCCAGCCATTGGAGGGCTGCTCACCACAGCTCACGGCAGCTCATGAAAGCTCACACTAGCTGCCGGCCACTCATGGTAACTTACAACAGCCCACTGCAGCTCCACTGCAGCCTATGCCATCACCGGGGGCTCATGGCAGCCCAGCTCCAGGTCGAGCTGTTGTTCACCATCTTAGCTGTAGAGGGCACAGCATCACTGGCCCTAATGTGGGATCCGAATCGGGACCCTGCTGCTCAGAGCTGACGTCCCAAGCCAACTCTTAACCAATGCGCCACTCAGCCGGCCCCAGGCCCCCTTTCTTTTTTAAAAAATTTATTGGGGAACAGCTATGGTTATTGGTTACACATTGCTTTCATGCTACACTGACATAGTTGACTCTTTTAAGAAGGGTGCAGCTCACAGTGGCCCATGCGGGGATCGAACCGGCAACCTTGGTGTCATCAGCACCATGCTTTAACCAACTGAGCTAACCAGTCACACCTGTCAAAAACTCTCTTGACATCTTAGATTTGAGAACATAGGGTCCAGGTTCTGCCAATCACCCACTTGACTGAGACCTCCATGAGGATGTGACTGATGTACCTCAAGGATCTATCATGGCAGGTAAAGGGAGAGGCAGCACATTCCAGAGACCATTGCCAGAGGTTCTAGCTGTAGCCTCCAGTGTCCACCGCCGGGGGTGAAAACTCAGCTATCTGTGCCTAGGGACAGTGGGGTGTCCCCTGGAGCCATCCTGCTGTGTAAGTTGCTTGTGGCTCCTGGTCTCAGAGCATCCATGGCTGATTCTCTCACTGTGATTCTTAGAACTACTTAAAATTTTTAATAAAATTCTCTTTTCGCTTAAACTAGCTAGAGTGGGCTTTGTTTCTGAAATCAAGAACCTTGAAAGATTCATATAGCCTAAAAATAAATTTGGGATTGTCTTCAAGTTATGGCATACTTCTGATCCTAGATCTGCTCATTTATGTGGAACACATCTCATTAAATGGTATTCCATATCCTACAATCAGAGAATTCTAGAATCTTAGACATAGAAGGATCCTTTGAAAGATTATTTTATCACTCACCTTTGGTTTTGAGCAAATTTTCATACCACACTCATTTGAGGGAACCCAGTTCCTCCTGAAACAAACAAAATGGTAATTTGTACTGGCTGAAATGGCTTTGTACCAGTCATCCAATGAGTAGGGCTGAGGGGGCACTCTTGGGGAATTTTATTTATGTGAGAGACAGGTGAAGAACCACAGGCTGTAACCTAATTTAGTCAGACACTTCTGGTAGAAAAAAACCAGTGACCTATATCAGTAATTTTCCTGCCATATCTAGTGAAACCAGGTCACTATTTCCAGCCCTAATTTTGTTCCCTGGTCTCTTAGCATTTAGACATGTCATGAATTTCCTTTTGATAAGGTTGATTAGTAAATTTGTAGGGAAAACAAAATTTTAACGCAAAGTCCATAGGAATTGCTGGAAGTGTCACTTCTGAATCAAAGTTTGGTTTTTGATTCAGAACTACCTGTTTCCCAAGGATGGCTGAGTGAGTGAGGGTGTTAGGTTGGGGTGGGTCTCACAAGCACCAGAGGACACTGTCACCACTCTCCTCCCTCATGGTTCTCATGCGCTGCCCTTTAGTTATGATGGCAAAGAAACAGAGTTCTGTATTGGGTTTAGGTCAGGCTGATCACAAACATTTTAATGTAAAATGCATTAGCTGGCAAGATGGCCCTATGCAGTCCAGAGAACTCTGTCCCAAACAGAACACCTAGAACTATTTTTTTTAAAGATTTTTTTATTGGGGAATTGGGGGGATGGGAACAGAGCCGGAGAATTGGGGGAAAGGGAACAGACAAGTTGCTGTCATTTTGTTCTTCAGTCTAATTGTGGAGGACGTTGCTTCACTGGCCCAAGTTGGCACCATCATTGCGCTCTTCCCAGGTGAGGCAGATCAGTCGCCGGCCCCTGGATGGCCGATCTCGGCGGCCTCTGGCCGCTCACGCTGGCTGCTGGCCACATATGGTAGCCCATGGCAACCCACTGCCACAGGGGCTGCAGCCTATGCCGTCGCCAGCGACTCACGGCAACCCAGCTCCAGGTTGAGCTGCTGTTCAGCATCCTAACTGTAGAGGGCAGTGTCACTGGCCCTCACACATGGGATCCGAACCGGGGCCCTCTGGCGTCCCAAGCCAGTTCCCAACCATCGCACCACTCGGCCGGACCTAGAACTATTTTTTAAAATAATCTACCGTCGTCACAAAAGGGGGTATAAACCAATCATAGTTGCAAAAACACACCTAATAATTTTATAAGGAAGTGTTTCTCTAAAGTAAACCATTCTGTGATCCCATGTCTGGGAATATTCTACTCCTCCTCTTGTTCTTCCATTCCTCTTGCTTATGGCCCCTTGAACAAGTTCAAGGCCACTTGTTCCTGGTCGTACAGTGTATATGGACCCCAACTGAGAATCACTTTCAGGAGAAGTGGCTACTCTTTAATAGGGTGGATCATATCCTGTGTTGAGCCAAAACCAGATTGAGAAGCATTAACTTAGCAAAAAATAGAGAACAGGTCTTGTACTATCTTGCTTCCTCTTGATTTCAAATGACAGTTACTAAGTCTACTTTCACTGGAGTTTAGTCCTTAATTAGAAACATTATTCTCAGTAGACAGTGGGACTTTCCTTTTCTCACACTGAAACACACACACACACACACACACACACACACACACACACACACACTCACACACACATACACACAGCAAATTCAAACATTAAAGAGTACACAGTGAGAAGTTATCTCCCACCTCTGACACCCATTCACCTGATCCCTCAGTCCCCTTTCATAAAAGCTACTATTGTCACCTGTTTCTTGTTTATAATCCCTAGAGATAATCTTTCTCATATGAGCAAATACATGTATGTGCATTCCTATTTTTTCTCCTATTTTCATGCAAATGTTTATATGCTACACACACTGTTTACCTATGTTTTTTTATTTTAAAAATATCTTAGAGATAATGTTATGTAAACATACGTGATTATTCTTTATGATGGGTGCAGAATATTTAAGTGTAATAGAGAATCTGATAATCTCTCAACCAAACTCTAGTTACTTTATTTTCTCCTAGTCTCATTTCATTGTCAACTCTAAAGTCATTACAGAATGTAACAGCATTTGGTATTAGCCAAATAGTTTCACCTTTCTATAGGAAATGCATTTAGGTGATTGAAGGGTACTTTGCTAAAAGTGAGATATTTCTGTTGTTTTTTTCTTCTGTATTTTTAAAGCCTGTTTTAAAAGAAGGACTATAAACTCTACTTTTATAGCTGTCCTCTCCTCTTGGCACTGATCTTTTCCTTACTTATCCTAAATAGGTGCAGGGTTGGTTTTATGCTATCCCCAAGTAACTTCGATAGAATTCTATTCCCTATTTTCAGTCAGGGTTAGGTGACTAGACAGAGGACACGAGGTCTGAAACTAGCCTAGATTTTTTGAAGGATGGGTGGAAGCCAAGCTCCATCTCTGTCCTGCCCCCGAGGAGTTCTCTAGCTCTCTTGACCTCAGAAAACCTTTCTTGGAATTTCTGCTGGCCTAACATTTGGGAAAAACCAATCTGATCTTCTGGTCCATTCCTTTAGAGTTGATAAGATTTTTTTTTTTTCCTGATGGGGTCACAAGGCATTGCAATAATCAAGGGATCTCTCAAAGTCTCAAAGTCAAGGACAGTGACAGTGAATAAAATCTGCTGTGTTGCTGGCCCCTGACACCCCGCCCACCAATCATTTCCAACTAACAATGATTCTCTTTCATCCTGCTACCAAATACGATGACGAGAGAGACGCTAACAATAATTCTACATATTTCTGCTGCTTCCAGGACTCACAAGCCTTTAACACCATCCTTGGTACAAGGAAAATTCTAGAGAATAAAACCCTTAGGACAAATAATTCTTTTTTGAAAGAACCAGCAATACCACTTTTGGGTGTTGTGGCAGAGATGGTCAGCTGTCCTCCAAAAATGTATGGTCCCCTTCCAAAGGTAGAGTAGTTTGGGAAATGAGGCTACCTAATCAAAGGCAGCATTTCTTAGCCAGCTTGCATTTAGGTGCACTGGTTCTCATCAATGGAAGGTAAGTGGAAGTAATATTTGTAATTTCCGGGTCAAAAAAGGTTAAAAAGCTAGTATACCTTCTCCACTCATCTGTCTCCATCCTCTGGCTTGATATGGACAAAAAGGCTGACCTTGACAGGAGAGAGACTCTCCTTGAGCCTGGGTCTCTGAGTGATTCTGTGGAACACAGCTGTCTCCTCACTTCCTCAACTCCACCTCACAAATCTACTGGGACTCTACATAGCAAGAACTAAACTTTCATTAAGTTAAACCATTGAGGTTTCAGGGTATATCTGAACCCAGGGTCACATTTGTCAGCTAGCCTATGTTAACTCATATAGATATCAACCATAGAAAAACTCTTGCACAAAGAAACATATACATGAATATCAATTGTGGCATTGATCATTCTATAGAATAAAAACAACTTCAGTTTATTCATATAGTGAAGTACTACACAGCAGTTGAAAATGAATAGGTCTACATATACATATATCAATACAGAAAAAAAATCTCAAAAACAATATTAAATGGAAAAGGCAAACTACAATATATTGTGTATAGGATGATATCATTTTATAAAATTTTAAAACACATAAAGCAATACAATATTGTTTATGGACATATACCTATATAGTAAAAATACCAAAACATGTATAGGAAGGATACAGTCAGATTAGTGGTAAGCACTAGGGAAGGAAGAAGAAAATGATGTGGTGGGTGAGAGGGAGCTTTAGCTATAATTGTAGCTTTCATTCATTTTAAGAAGGAGCTCTTAACATGCTCAAATTTTTATGTTGGGGTTTGAAGAGTCCCTCAAAACATCACCCCTCTTCCCACCTAAGTTCTGAACCAAATAAAAGAAAGTCAGAGTCAGACAGATCGACAATAAAAGATCATACTTATTACTAGGCAAGTAAATGATGAAAATGTGGCTCAGATCTTGAATTCTAAATACTGGACCCCAGAAATAGTCACCAACAGGACTGGAGTCTCCAAGGGCCTCCCACATGGGTACCTTTGAAATTTAGCTCTTTACATGGCAGAAAGCAACCAAGAGTTTACATTCCCTGTGGGCAAGGATGCTCTCAAGAGGAAGAAAAGACCAAGGAACAGCCCTAAGAATAAGCAGTTTCTCTTCCCAAACTTAGGGTAGACTCTTCACCTCCCATGAGCTGACATCAGCAAGAGACCAGGAGTATATCAATAGTTGAGCTCACTTCACAGAGGTGGGAATCTTAGGAGTGAATAAAAATGTACCACTATCCCATCCCCAAGAGCTAGTGTCTCCTTAGTTCTGGAGGTGGGTTACATAGGCAGTTGTTACATTATATTCTATAGTATTGTGTTTATTTTAAATATTATATAATTAAAATTTTAAGTTAGATAAATTCTCAATGTAAATGCCTTATAACTCTGCCCAGAAGCCCTCCTCTGACACAGAAAGCATTCTTCAGTGGCAATATTTCATTTGTATTAAGATACATAGTGAAAAACAAATGCACTCAGGCCAAATATCTTTGCCTGGCATTGTCAAAATGAGCCTTTCAAATGCCCTGGAGTTTGCCCAGAGGACCTGAGCACTTTGCTTTAGGAAAACAGCCAAATGGACCATAACACTGGCTTGATTCAGGTTCAAGTCTAAATGACATTTCTCAACTGAGAGAGAGGCCCCAGTGAAGTGGTTCACTGTTTATGAACTCTAGAGTTGGACCTAAATTTGAATCCAGGTTCTCCCACTGACCTACTAGCTGAGCCAACCTTGGGCGAATTACTCAACTCTCTTTCCATCCATTTCTTTACCTGCCTGGTCAGGTTGTTTGTAAGGTTTAAATTAGGTCGTGGGTCTAAAGTCCCCACACCTGGCAGAGACCAAGCAGTCAGCAAACAGTGCCCCAGGTTTTCCTATGCACATGTATTCTCCTTCAGAGATCCACTGCAGGGATGCTTTCTGCGGAGAACAACAAAATGTGTCACTCCATGAAAGACAAATCTTTTCTTCTTTTGTTTTTTCAAATTTTATTGAGGAACATTGTGTTTTTCCAGGACCCATCAGCTCCAAATCAAGTAGTTGTTTCAATCTAGTTGTAGAGGGCACAACTCAGTGGCCCATGTGGGGATCGAACTGGCAATCTTGGTGTTATGAGCACTGCTCTCTAAACAACTGAGCTAACTGGCTGCCCCAAGACAAATCTTTCTAATACACCTAATAGTTAAAAAGCTATTGTAGTTTATAAACTTCATTACAAATTACATTTTGCTCTGTGATTAGAACAAATGTCCAATATTTAACTTGCTTCACTAAAATTTGGGCCAATCCTCTTTCAGTTTCATAAAAATATATTCCTACCGGAAGCCATGCTTCTCATCTATCCTACTTGGAAATTCTCACTCAAATCTGTCTGTGTCTACGTGAAATGCTGAATTCTTGCTAGAATTAATGTTCCCTAGTTTTGTCCAAATCAATGTTAAATAATTTACATGAAGAATATTAAAGCTTGGTCAAAACTATAACTCTTTCAGGTATTTTGCTTGACCTTTAGAACTTCCAGATTTAATTCTGGAATTAAATTTATTTTCTTAGTTGATAATTGTCTGTCTCCTTTCATTTGTATATAAGTTCTGTGAGAACCTGGAATTTCACTTGGTAGATATAGGAACTTAAGGCTCTGTTGAATGAATGAATGAATGAGCCACCAAGGATTTTAGTACACAACTAAAAAAATAACGTCTGAGCTAGAAAATAAGATTTATGTTTAGGCTAAGTTTCTTTCATCTAAATGCATGGATTATTTCATGTAGTTTTTCTCTAAAGTCAATAAATTATTATTTTTTTATTTTTTTAAAGATTTTATTGAGGAATTGGGGGAGGGGAACAGACAAGTTGCTGTCCTTTTGTTCTTCAGTCTAGTTGTGGAGG
>NW_017731506.1:70038-100138 GCF_001890085.2 Hipposideros armiger
CTGGCCCATGTTGGTATTATCATTGTGCTCTTCCCAGGTGAGGCAGTTGCTCGCTGGCCATTGGACAGCTGTTCATGGCGGCTCATGGCAGCTCATGGCAGCTGCCAGCCACTCACGGTAGCTCACAGCAGCTGCCAGCCACTCACGGTAGCTCAGAGCAGCCCACTGCAGCAGGGCCTGCAGCCTATGCCGTCGCTGGTGACTCATGGCAGCCCAGCTCCAGGTTAAGCTATTGTTCACCATCTTAGCTGTAGAGGGCGAAGCATCACTGGGCCTCATGTGGGATCCGAACCAGGACCCTGCTGCTCAGAGCTGGCATCCCAAGCCAACTCTTAACCAACGTGCCACTCGGCTGGCCCTCAATAAATTATTTTTAATTCCCCTTTTTCATTTATAAAATTAATCTAGAACCTCTCACATGTATGAACTGTGTCCATTTTACATTGTATGAAATTTAAATACATTTTCAATGATAATATCCATGTGCTATTGACAAGTAAACTAGACATGTTTGGTCCTGGGAGAGATTCCTGAAGAACTAGATGCCTGCTTCTTGGTGGCTAAGTTCACCACTATAGGTAATTTAAGGGGCTGTTTAAATCTCTCATTCTGTGTAGAGTGTCCAGTTTTAGTACGAGTACAAAAGAACTTTTGTTGGAGGTCTTTCCAAGGGTTAATGACATAATTTCTTCCATATGACAAGTCTATTTTTACTTTTTGTGAAAATACTGGAGAACTACTTTCAGGTGCAAGGTTATTTTCCTTAATGGGCTTTTATATATTAACTTTTCTTTTAAAAAAAACAAACTGGAAATGTAACCATAAACAAAAAGTTCAAGGAGTGCTTAGAAGTGATTTTTTATTCACTTTTGAAAGAGGGACTTGACTTTTGAACATGATCCCAGAGGCACTGAGGGGAAAATTCCCTCCAGGCTCTTAGGTGAACTCAGCACTCAGGGGAATTCCATTTGTCTGCTGACCTTAAAGGTATTTGATGAAGATTAACAAGGAGGGAAAATTGCTAGTGAAAACACACTTCCATAGACTTTCCAAATAGGAAAGTCCTGCCTAAATGGCAGGAAACGGGATTCACGTATTAGAATGTATTTCGAAAGCACATTCCCAATCGTTCTATTTGACAGTCTTTCTGCCGCTATGTTACACTCCAAGAACATGCTTGACCTATATTAACTTTCCCTGAAGAGTTCTTATTTTCTACCTGTTTTTCTTTAAGTTGTGGGATAAAAAACCTTGTCAGTTCATTCATTCATTCATTGAACAACTATTTATTAACTACCAACATGTACAGGGGAAATTCCAGGCTCTCACAGAGCTTATGCACTAGTGGAGGAAGACAGATATTGTCAACTAGGCAAATAAATAAACAAGATCATTTCAGCTTGTGATGAGAACTAAAAGAGGAAGATGTGATGGAGGATGTGGGCAGGTGATCAAGATAAAGTTGGTTGGGGAAGTGCCATTTGAGCTGAGACCCAACCATGCACAGGAACCAGCTCTGTGCAGATGTGGGGAAACACTGTTCCTGGCAGAGAGAAGAGAGAGGAAAAGCAGGTGCAACCATCTAAGGCAGGAGCATGTTTGGCCTGTGCTTGGAACGAAGGAAGGCTTATGTGGTGGGCCCGAGTGAGCCAGGGGAGAACAGTGGCAGATGGAGATCAGAGAAACAGAACAGGATCATGGAATTTGGATTTTCTGCTAGAATGAGAAGTTGGCAGATTTTGGTCAAGGGAGGGGCATAATCTGGTCTGTTTTCAAAGACCACTTTGCATGCTGTGTGAAGAATGGATCTATTTTAGCTTTGTCATTTGGGCTGATACCAATTAATCGAATTCTCCCTGGGTCAGTGAAATAATTATCTTCATATTCTTTTTATTTATTTATTTATTTATTTATTTATTTGCAATTCCAGATTTGATTTTTGATCCCCTTATTCTTCTGCATCTTTAGATGTGACCTCCAGAAATAGTAGGGCCTTTTAGGTAACAACCTTTCCTATCCCCAGAGAACATGACCATAATAACCTTGTATAGGGGGACAATCAGTTTATTGCCTCATACTTTCCTAGAAAATGCAACTGTTTGTCTGACCTGGAAAAGCCATGCTGAAACTATGCTGAAAAACAAGAATTTTTGACAGGTCAGCTATATTTGATTCATGAAAGTGACTCTGTAGTTCTCTCTGAAAGTAGAAACCTGTCCTACCAGATCATTGCCCTCATGACACAGGCCTACCATGTGGCCAATTGGATAGATTTTCTAAGGGAGAGACTTCAGAACTACGACTGAAGGATAAACCATTTGAAGTATGCACTGCATCAGGCCCTGGGCAGATGGGGCAAGTCTGTTCTCCAAGACTTCAGTGTGAACTTGAACAATAACAGTGACAATAGTCAACATTTACTGAGCACTCAGATGTTGCCAAGCATTCACCTAAGCCAGGTGCTGCCAAACTTCTCTAAAGGACCAGACAACAAACGTTTTCAGCTTGTGGGCCATCTGGTCCTGTTGCAAGTACTCAATTTTGCTATTATAGTAAGAAAGCCGCCACAGGTAATATGTAAGGAATGAGTGTGGCTGTGTTCCATTGAAACTGTAGCCCACATGACCTATCTTATAACTTAACATGTATTAACTTATTTAACCCTCAAAACACGCTGTTTAATTTACAGATGAGAACTCGTGGCCCAGAGAAGTCATAGTCACTGGTCCAGATGGCACACCTCACACAGTATAGAGCTGAGGTTCCTGCCCATGCAGGGAGGCTCTAGAAGCTAAGTGCAGAATCACTGCACGTGTGGTGGGGCCAGGAATGGCCCCATGCTTAGCCACCTGTAGACTTCCTTGACAAATTTATGATTTACCTGGTTTCTTTTTTTTTTTTTAGATTTTTTTTATTTTTATTGGGGAATTGGGGGAAGGGAAACAGACAAGTTGCTATCCTTTTGTTCTTCAGTCTAGTCGTGGAGGACGTTGCTTCACTGGCCCAAGTTGGCACCATCATTGCGCTCTTCCCAGGTGAGGCAGATCAGTCGCCGGTTTCTGGGCGGCCGCTCACAGCAGCTGCTGGTCGTTCACGCTGGCTGCTGGCTACACACGGTAGCCCATGGCAACCCACCTGCCGTCACTGGCGACTCATGGCAGCCCAGCTCCAGGTCGAGCTGTTGTTCAGCATCTTAGCTGTAGAGGGCAGTGTCACTGGCCCTCATATGTGGGATCTGAACCGAGGTCCTCTGACATCCCCAGCCAGCTCTTAACCAATGCGTCACTCGGCTGGCCCTACCTGGTTTTTTTATAAGATGTCTATCTCATGGGATTGTCAGAGAACAAAATGCTTGCATTAACACAGAGCTTTGTGGGGAGTTGTCCAGTCACTCCACATTTTTGTGTCCTTTTGGGATAATGTTTGATGGATATCTGGGTCTCTGGGTTACTGGGGACACCTGTGTCTGGGTATGTGGGATCCTCTTGGCAGTTCATTGAAGAATGGTAATATTAGCAGCCTAAAATTTTTCTGCTTCTGTTTTTTCCTTTATACACTTAATGGGGCTACTGCAAGGGTCAAATGGAAGGGAAAGAAATACAGAGAACTATGGAGAGTAAAGAATTTCTGGATTAACTGAAATTTTGTAACAGAGTATGCATACAGTGAGAAACTTTACGTTTCATTTTATTTCTCTGAAAATATGGATAGTATGTGTGTTCATGCTGGGGAACGCTCTTAGATTTTTAAGAGCTCAATAAAAATATTTGGAATTAAAGTTTAATTATTAATTTGCAGTGCAAAGTTTTTATGTAAAATCTATTCCATCTGTGTTAATAACCTTAGTCAAAGAGAAAGTTTGTTGGGTTAGTTTTGAACCCCAAAGCTCACTCTTTGTACATCATTTGTAATGGCATAGATTTCCCTTTTTATGTGTCTATTGAAAAAACTAATGTGTGCAATAGACATTTATTTTATGTAGAACTTCTATTTATGATTTTTATATTTTTGTTCTAAATTTTTATTTTGAAATACTTATAGATTTACAAGAAGTTGCAAATATAGATATAGATATATAGAGATAGAGATGGAGGTCTTCACCCAGTTTACTCGAATTTTATCATCTGCATATCTATATATCTATAGTTCAATATCAAAACCAGGAAATTGACATTGGTAGAATACACAGAGCTTATTTAGATTTCACCAGTTTCACATGCCTCTGTGTGTGTGTGCGTGTGTGTGTGTGTATATGTGTGTGTTTGTGTGTGCGTGCGCGTGTGTGTGCGCATGTGTGTAGTTCTATGCAATTCTGTCACATGTGCAGATGAGTGTAACCACCACCACAATCAGATACACAACTGTTTCATCAACACAAGGCTCCTTTGTGCTACCCCTTAACCCTGGCAACCACTAATCTGTTTTCCATCTCTCTGATTTTGTTATTCTAAGAATGTTACGTAAATGGAGTCATATAGTATGTAACCTTTTGAGATTAGCGTCTTTACTCAGCTTAATTCCTGTTTTGTGTATCAACAGTTCATCTTTTTTATTGCTGAGTATGGATGTACCACAGTTTGTTTAACCACTCACCTATTGAAGGACATTTGGGTTATTTCCAGTTTGGGGATATTATGAATAAAGCTGTTATGAATATTCACATACAAGTTTTTGTGTAAATATAACTTTTCATTTCTCTGGGATAAATGCCCAAAAGTACAATTGCTGGGTCATATGGTAAGTGCATGTTTAGTTTTAAAGAAACTATCAAACTGTATTCTAGAGTGACTATAGTGTTTTATTCCTATTTATTTTAAAGTACATGTCAAAAAAGAAAAATTTCTTTCTTATAGAGTATTAACTGCAATATTTATTATGCATACTTTAAATTTAATTAAATCATTAATTTTACCACCTCATAAATTACAAAATTAATCTTAGATCTGGTTTTAACTGAAATTCATGAAGAGAATGTAATCCTCCTCATGTACCCCCTATCGAATATACTTTATGTAGTTCATCTCTATTGATGTTTACCTCTCTAATATTATAAAAATAAGATAGTCTCCACAGCACTCAAGAATGTGGGGGCTTTTCCCCTCTTTTTATAAGTGGAGAATATAAAGCAAAGTGAAACCAAAAGAGTCTTCAAATATCCTATAGCTTAAGAGTGGAAAATATAAGCTCTTATCTTGATTCAAAAGTAAATGTGGAAAAAACACACAAAAAAACTTGATTTTTATCCTTTTTTTCTTCATATTTTCATGTAGGCAGACCAAAGGAGAAACCTTTTTTCTAAAAAAAAAAAATCAAAAGTGCTTAGAAGCAAAGGTAGCATCCTTACATATAAAGAGCAAACAGAAATGAGGACAACCGGGGTGATATAATTTCACCAACTACAGAAGAAAAAAAGACTCCATGATCTCAACTGCAATATATATAACCCAACTGACAAGTTTTCATTGAAAATTCATTATATGCCAGACATTATAGTAGGTATTGTGGGGAGATGGGAGTTTAACAATATAGAATCAAAAGTATAATGTCATCCAAACACTTCCTGTCCAGTTGGGAGACACGTTGATCCCACATGAAGGGACAGAATGATATACAACAGCATATATATATATATATATATATATATATATATAGTAGTTAATGATAATAGCAGGCACTTACATTGGTTGTAGGCCAAACACTGGGCAGACAGCTTTGCATACGTTACTCACTTGGGCCTCAAAACAACCCTGTGAGGTCACTGTCATCATTCCCATTTTGCAGATGAGGAAACTGAGGCTTGGAGAGTTAGTTAAAATATAACATGTCATTTGCAACAGTCTGGTTTTCCATGCTCACTGAAAATGTCTATCTCATGTACATATCTTTCTTGCTCTGAGGATGGAATGGACAGGTCACCTCCCTACAAATGTGCAGCCTGAACTGGGAGGCAGTCGTCGGATACAGTCTTCTTTGGCCAGATGTGGCACTGAGACTCAGTCATATTAGCATGGCATATTGGCATATTGAACTCACCTGAACTCCAGGAAGCAGGAATGAAAGCCCAGAGCGTTCCCATTCCAGAGAGCTTTATCTCCTTCGCTATTGTTTTCCATCTTTATTTTGGCCACAGAACACTTTTTTCAAACATTTTACACTAAGAAAAAAGAAAAAAACAAAGAATTGCTTTGGTTGAAGAAAAGGGTGGAGGAGAAGCCAGAGTCATACCTGCTTCCCCTACTTCCCACCCCTGGAGGCCCCTGAGAGGATCATATGTAAGTAGTTGCGGCACAAAGCTCTGCTGACTCTTCCTTTTCTGAACCAAGAAGATGCAAAAGTATTACCCTGTTGGTCGCAACAAGATGAGAGCCCTGGTGGGCAGAGGAAGGAGGCCACTCCTCACCTACTTGGGTACTTGGGTACCCTGGTGCCCACAGAGTCCTAATTCACCTGCTCTTCAGCTGCTTGCTAACAGCAAGATTCCACAGTTAGAGCATTTATGTTCAAATGCAAGTACAGTAATACCTTGGTTTGCAAGCATAATTTGTTCTGGAAACAAGCTACTCGTATTGTAAAACATCACTCGTTTACCATGTTAAAATGTATTAGAAATGTTTGCTCATCTTGCGGAACACTCGCAAAACAAGTTACTCGCGAGTAACTTGTAAATCCAAGGTTTTACTGTATTTTCAAAGTGGTGAAAGTTGAAGCTATTGTCAGTCATTTGCACCTAAGTCTGATAAAGAGTCTGAAAGTTTTTAACAGCTAGGAGACAAAATAAAACACAGAGAAAGAAGGCAAAGATTGTCCAAACTAGGAAGCCAGGGGGCTAAAAAAAAAATCTCCACTTTATAACGTTGCTGAGATCCAGCCTTGAGTGTGAAGTTTCTGGCTAGAAGCCTTCCTGCTGATTCGAGCAGGTGAAATCCTGCCAGAGCCCAGGCAGCTCAAGGCACAAACCAGCTGGACAAAGCATTTGCTTGGACTCGCGTACAGAGCTTTAAATAGCAAACAATGCGTAGGTCCAGATTTCAGAATTTGATATGGAACAAGAGGTCATTTAGCCGCTCTTTAAAACAAGCAAATCTTTTGAAGTCGATGTCATTGCTTCCAAAATTATTCTGTATTCTTCAGAGCCTTTCTTTCTTACTTTGGCACCATGTGGCTTACTTTTGGTTTCTTAGATTAAAAGAATATGATAAATATATTCAACATTTGAAAAAAAAAAAACCAAGGCCAAAGTTATACATTTTCAAGAGAGAGAACTTTCACCTTTAAGTTTCTGATGTGAGTCTCTGATACTCTGCCAGGATTTGATGTTGAGCCATTAATCCATTAGGATGATATAAAAATCCGTGTCTTCTGCCCCATGGCCCACAGCTAGAGGCATTCAACAGAAAAGCTGACATTACAGATGATGGCTTACAGAGCCCACTGGCAGATTTCAGGGTCAGAGATTTCCAAAACAGGAAAATTTCCTAGAGAGTTTCTATGTAAAGGTTCTTAAAGGCAAGCCTCTCTCTTTCGACTATTCTGAACCACTCATCTTCACTTTGTGGGGAGCTAAAAGATTAAAACAAGATGCCAGATGGAGCACACATGCTTACCTCTCCAAATCCTTTCCATTAACAGGATACATGTCTTTAAAATAAGAAAGTAATGCTAGAAAACAAGAATGATGGTAGATTTAGACATTTTGAGAAGTCCCTGAAAGACGGCAAGAAGACAGCACTGAGGACAGGGGACACTGTTGGAGGGGCTGCTGTGGAGGTGGGAGCTGTTTTGACAAGTGCTCCCAGCCTCGGATGCTGCCAGATGTGGGGAAATGGGACTCACACACTATTGAGAGTGTATGTTCGTGAGGCTTTACTGACTACACAGTGGCGATATGGATCATTTTAAATGTGTACAATTTTCTATCCAAAAATTCCATCTCTAGATATTTTCTCTGGAAAAATACATATATATGTGCCCAACGAATACAAACAAGATCTTCATTGTGGGAATGATTGAATTATGATGTAATCACTTAATATATTTATAACAGTGGGGAAAAAAACTGTACTGATATATAAATGTCATGTGCTAGCGTGTGAAGGTCTCCATGATATTGTGGTAGGTTTTTAAACAGTTTTCTAAAAGTAGAACAACCCATAGAACCTGATTCCACTTAGGTTAAAAAAAATTTCATTGGCTATTTTTCTATATGTAAACTTGGAAATATATATAGTGTATGTATATAATGGATATAAAGTTGTTTGGATGAATCTATATCAAACTGTTGGCCATGACTGCCTTCTTCGTCTATATATTTTGAGACTTGAAAACAAATTAGAATGTATTCATGTATTGTGTAAATTTTTTAAAAATTAAAGTTTTTAGAACAGAGAGGAAAACATATTTTAAACATCCAAGGTGCTAGATTTAATGAATTTTTAATTAATAGAGTCAAGTAAACACATAACTGTACTTATTCTGAGTCTCATAGTTTTAAAAACTGCATTAATAGGAGTTATGTTAGGCAGGGGTGGGTGTTCTGGCTTCCACTAGGCCTCATGATGGCGCCCTGTTACGACTGCTCCACTGGCACTGACTGGGGTGACACTACCCCAGAGGGAAGGAGGAGGAATGCCTTGTTACTATCCACAGAGGCTGGAATTTCAGGCCCCCACATGGTCTCACTCACCACCATGGATGGAGGGGTTACTTCCTGACAGGAATGAGTCTCGGCTTCCTGTTTGGCCTTTTCTGACACTACCTCCTTGCAGCCAGGTGAGGCTCCCCACTCAGCCTTCACTGGGATGGGGCCACAGTCTTCTCTGTGGTGTTTGACTGGAGTAGAGCGATTATTACCTAAAAGTTTTCTGCCTTGCTAGGCTGCCCTTTTCCTGGTCCTTTGGCTAGAGTGAGCGGGCTTTTGTTGGGCCTTTTTGTGTCTGTACCCACTGGCTTTTCTGGGTGGCTAGCTTCTTTAGCTCCAAGTCAGGGATATAAGAGGCAGAAAAAGAAAACCCAGGGAAGTCAATGCCAAGTTGTTCCGTGGGTTCCTGCTGTTTGTAGATGGTCTGCCTTATCTCTCCACCATTCTGTCTTTTTATTTTTGTTTTATACATAATGTCCAGGGTTTTTAGTTGTACTTAGTGGGAAGAATGGGGAAGAGTGTATCTATTCCACTTTCTTAGAAGTGGAAGCCCACTTTTTCCTTTTAAAATGTTCTCTATTTTGGTTTAATTTACCATATATATATTTATTTATTTATTTATATTTTTATATATATATATGCATATATATATATATATATATTTTACTCTGACAAGTGAAACAATTAAAAGGTGCAATAAAAAAACCTTAATAATGTAAACTTCACCTTCGCTACCCTCTTATTATTACCCCACTTTCCAGGACAACCAATTTCCAGGACAACCAATGCACATGACCTGGGGTGTGCTCTTGTCATCTAATGTTTTTCTCCGTGTTAATGTGAACATACATAAACATAAGTATGCACTTTTTGTTTGGTTTTGTTTTGTAAAACTGGTCTTCTCCTTGTCAAAGGTAAGCAAGCTTTGCATTGCATTACAGTTTGGAAATTACTGGAAGCACTATTATTAAAACACTGTGGAGACGAGGCAAGCAAAGTGAACTAACCGCTGTGGCAAATAGAAGACACTCTGCACTTTCAGTGTGTGGGAGAAAAAAGACAGAGAAGGGAAAGGAAAAAGGGAAAAGAAAATGACAACTAGTGATGTTCCTGAGAGTGTACATATATTGGAAATGATTACAGTGGTTATAACTTACAGCCTATAATACTTTTCTGCATTCGGAATCTGATTCTGGGATATACTGAAGATGGGGAGCCTGAGGGCCAGGAGGTGCCCAGGGAGTGGACTGTGGGAAAGATGACTGTGAGTATCATTGTGTGAGTGCCCAGGAGCCACTCAGAACCAGGTCCTAACAGAAGTGTGTCTTCCTTCTCTCTGGCAAGCATCTCCCATTGCCGCACCCGGGGCCTCGAGGGTCCCGTTAGCCCACAGGGCGAAGTCCCTTCAACAGCACCCATTCCTCCCAGCTCAGGACCATTGTCCAACCAGAGGGGCTGTGGAGGTGGCGTTCTGGCGCCTCTGCTTTGGCAAATGAAGCGGAGCAGGCTCAAGACCACAGAGCCAGGACAGAAGACAGCGACCTCCCTCTCCACCAACATGTGTGATTGGGGAGTCTTGACAGCTAAAAGGGAAATAAAACTTTTTTCTTAGAAGCAGGTCTGCTCAGCGCAATGACAATATTGATCTTTCAGAGCCCTGTGGTTTCAGGAAAGGAGAAGGCCTATTCTCCAGAGCCCAGATCTGTGGGACTCACATCACACTACTGTCAGCTTGCTCTTAGGTGACAGTTCTTAGGTGGGGTGAGGCCAGGCCTCTTGAATGACAGGAGCAATGCACACACTTCTTCTCCACTTTTATTCAAGTCACACGGTCCACTGAAGGTCTGGCCACAAGAATGAGGGTTGATAACACTTGGTTATCTTCTTATGTAAATAGCAGCTCAAGGCACAGACTCTATAGCCTATGGCCTGGGTTTCAATCCTTGCTCCAAGCCTTGTGAACTGTGTGACCTTAGGCAAGTCACTTATCCTTTCTCCTCCTTGATTTTGTTCTTTGTAAAATGGATACAATAAACATAGGCCTGATGTGAGGATTAAGTAAGTTAGAACAAAGCCAGATATGTGATAAACACCCTTAAAGTATCAACTAGTTGGTTATTACTGTCTGGTTTTCTCAAACTCAGTGCTTTCCATGAATGCACAGAGAAACTATGGTGCGTTTTTAAGAAGCTCACAGTGTTCTTTCTGAGTTTCATCCCTCTCCTTGGATCATTATAGGACAGAGGGAATAGGAAGTTAGAAAAGTAAGTGGCCATCATGGAAAGGGCTGGGAAAGCCACCTTCTCTGAATAATGAATCTGAGAGTGGGCGGGAACAGACGGAGAGATGGCTGGACAGCTATATCTAACCAAGGGCAAGGGAAACGAGGTATGTATAGAAAGTCACAGTTGTCTTACAGATTGAAAATGATTGGCAAACAGTGCTCTGCTTCATTTAAAAATATCGTAGGAAGCTTCTGAATCAGCATCTACCACCTCTGTGGTAGAACTTGGGAAGGCTGTGGAGGAAGGTTTTCTCTCCTAGGAAGGAGTGGGGGTGTGATATTATCTACTTCGGAGACTGAGTAGAAAGGCTCTCTCCCCTCTCTGGGCTATAGATCAGCTTCCTTCTGCCTGGTGAGGGAGGTCAGTCATCCCTCATTACTGCATCCATGTTCACCTCCAAATTATAGGATGCCCTGGAGATTTCAAGCCTCCAGGTCACTCACTCTTCTCAGAAGTTGACTCAATAAAGAGCCACAACATTTTCAGCTTTGTTTTTGAGTATTGTCTTCTTACCAGATTTGATGACTTCCCCCCTCTACTCTAAATATAGCCAGGTTAATTGGGTGTACTATTTGAAGCCAGGCTCAAAATAGGAATAATTAAATTCATTAGACCTTTGAGGGATGAAGTAGTTAAAGAGGTATACTTTTTTTTTTCCAGGCAATGGTACAACAGCTTTAGACCTGATTCAAAGCTACATTTCAATGTTCTCAATATTATGAGATGGTCTGGGCATTGAATCTTATAAAACTATTTATACCTTATGATCCTAACGCAAAGGAACTTTTCTGTTGCTGAACCTGTTCCAAGGATGTGCATGGATTTGAATAATGAATAGGGAACTTCCTTTAGCAACAGAGTCTGTGTCACAGAGATACTTCATTTCTTAGAAATAGCCAGCTGGGAATAGGCCGTCAGTACGCCATTTGTCCCAAGGCATGTGTTGTAGGAAAGAGCTGATAGCAGTCTCCCATTAGGCACCTTCATACCCAATATTACACCCTGGAAGAGGGTGGAGCATTTAGTATCAATTTTATCTGCATATGATTTTCTCTTCTCAAGTACAGGAGATATTAATGTTGTAGCTTACCATTATTAGGACCCAAGGGTCTATTTTTATTACTGAAAACCCCACTTCTGAATTTATCTGTATCCTTTTTTTTTTTTAAAAGATTTTATTGGGGAATTGGGGGAAGGGGAGCAGACAAGTTGCTGTTGTTTTGTTCTTCAGTCTAGTTGTGGAGGATGTTGCTTCACTGGCCCAAGCTGGCACCATCATTGCGCTCTTCCTGGGCGAGGCAGATCAGTTGCCGGCCTCTGGATGGCCGCTCACGCTGGCTACCGGCTACACATGGTAGCTTATGGCAGCCCACTGCAGCAGGGACTGCAGCCTACGCCGTTGCCTGTGACCCACAGCAGCCCAGTGCCAGGTGGAGCTGTTGTTCAGCATCTTAGCTGTAGAGGGCAGTGTCACTGGCCCTCATATGTGGGATCCGAACTGGTGCCCTCTGGCATCCCAAGCCAGTTCTTAACCAACGCGCCACTCAGCCGGCCCTATCTGTATCCTGGTAAAAGCAGACTCCAGGAAGTGGACAGGTACATTACCCAGAGAGAACTTATGGTGGCACAGAGGTGACACTGAATCTCCGGGTTGCCTCATCATTTTGATGATCAAATCTAAGCTCAGCACATATAGATATATAGACAGACAGACACAGACAGATCACTAGATGGTTTATGGATTGGCCCTATGTCTCACATGTGTCTGGAGAGAAATAAGGATGGAGGACAGGAAATATTTTTCCCATATATCATTAAGACTATCATCACTAAAGGCTTTTAAAATAAGTATATCATCTACCATTTACTGACCATGAGTACTGAACTCTAAGCGAAGCACTTTTTAGGATTTACTCTTTATGATGGCTGTGTGAGGTTGATGCTATTATTATCTCTCTTTTCTAGCTAAGGAACAAAAATGTTGTGAAGCTTGCATATGCTCACACAGCTAGTTCGCAGCAAGGGCTGGAACGACTATTTGACTCCAGAGTCTACTGGAGTTCTACACATTGGAATTGACGAAGCCAAGTTCAGCTTATGCTGTGATGCTTCAGTACAGATCCAGTGCCATTGCACATTTAGAGAAAAGTTTATATATCTTTGTTAATGGCTCAATAATAGGACTGAGTAGCTATGGCCTCTTCCTGTTGTACCTCCTTTGTCTTTCTCTCTTTTCCCACAGAATAACCCCAGTCCTCATTTCTCTATACTCTTCCAAGCCCTTACATGTCTATTTAATTTAAGGTAAGGAGACATTGTCTTGTTGAAGATGAGAGGCGTGCTAGGTTTTACATGGATATGATGGAATTTATACTGACCTGTGTCATTTTTAAGACATTCCAGCTAGAGCTGCCCCAGTTACCGGTCAATGCTAACTGTGAGTGGACATGGATAATGATTATACATAATAAGTTTCACTTCATCTAATAAGACTTCTCATGTATGGGCCCGGGAACATTTGCTCCCCCAACATATTATATACACTTTGCAAATCCTACACTAACAGAGGATTCGTCAAACATTCCGAGTAAGAAAAATTAAACTGGCCTGCTAAGGAAACACATTTAAAGTTTTTAACCTATTTACCACCAAACAACAATTGTTGAGAGATAATTCTTCATGGGGTCTCTTGAATTTCTGCATGTCTTGTGTAGCGAGGCACAGGCTGCCTTTGTTCTGAAATATCTTTACAAGGATGTCTGTACAGAGAACAGCTTTGGAAGATAGAGATCATGTCTTCTTCCAGAGCAAAGCGCAGGCTTAACGTCCCTTTTGTAAATGCTGAGCTTCCTTAAGCTCAGGTTTCCTCGCTTATAACATATACAGAGATGTCACCTGGCCTTCTTAGAATCACCCTGTGGGAGCTGGGGTTTAAAGAACAGGCACCAGAAAATGCTGCTACTTTGGCTACTGTTAATGCTGCAAATGATAAAGTTCTTTATCTCTGCCCCGGGAGTGTTGTGTCTTTTGCACAGATCCATTAAACTATGGCAAGCTAACTTGTTTAAGCTTGCAAGTGGTGTGAAATCTCAGACCCTTCACAGTTCTTGACAACAACTATATTATTATTGTTCTTATTGTTGGTAACCACTATTTACTGAGCACCTAATATGAGTCAATGAACCAAACTCTGTTCTAAGTAATGTACTGTATGACCTCATTGAATCCTTACCACATTGCTGTGACACAATTGAGAAAAAGGAAAATAAATACTAGAAAGGCAATGAACAATGCTTGTTTTTTTAATCTCAGTATCATCATCTATTCATAGATTTTAAAAAAACAAGCATTGTTGATTGCCTTTCTAGTATCCATTTCCCTTTTCTCAATTGTGTTCCGACTTTTGTTTTGATATCCACCTCTTTCTCACCCAGCAAGGAAGTCATCCCTTCTTCTAAGTTTAGGGGTGAGTCTATCTCCTTTGCAGATGATCAGTTTTTTAACCTTATTTTAAACTAATAAGGGCATGACACTCTTCTCGCCATAGAAACTGGTCAGGAAATGAACACATTATCCATTTTGGGCAAAGGGAATTGGGGGACAGTGAACTAGTGACTTCTGGGAAAAATCTCTTACTCTTACATAAAACCATAGGGAAAGACAGGCTCTCACATGTTGACATGTGTCAGCAGGGTGAGAATGGTAATATTTAGTTGATACATTCTTATCAGGATGAATGCTGGACATAATATCAAAGCAGAATCTGGAGTTCCCAGAATCTGGAGTATCACCCCCTTAGGTGCTGGACTCTGGGAAAGTCCTGAAGCAAATCCTATTGCAGCTTGATATTCAGGGCATTTAGTAGGTTCAGAGCAATGGCTACTTATTAACTGGTACCAAAGTATTTTAATACATCAGTAACTTGTACGGCTGTACTAAGATGTGCAGGGGTGTTGCCTAGAACCGCTACATCCATCTCACTACTATTCAGAGGAAGAAATGCACACAGAGGAGGGAAGAGCCAAAACAGTCATAGAAAGATGGGGAGACAGTCATTGGATTGAGATGACCTTGACAGCTTCTCTCTCTCTCTAGACTTTCTCAATTAATAGACTACAAATCCCCTTTTCATTTAAACTAGTTTGGGCCTGGATTTCAATAACCTGCATTAAGTAACTAGTTCAAGGACTCAGAGATAGTAAATAGCCACACTAGAATTCAAAGTCAGGTCTGTCTGGCTTAAATGTCCCTACTTTTTTTGATGCACCATGGTGCTTCCAAGTATGAAATAAATATGAAAAAGTTATTTGCACACTGTAAAGACTGTACTAAATTTTAGTTACTGAAACTAAGAACTCCAAGAAAAATGCACAGAGGCCAGTGTTACCTTTCTGTATGTCATTGAGAGTTCTCCCCACTCCCACTAAAAACATACCCATCTAGCCTAATAATAATAGTAACATCGAGAAATAAAATACAATAAAGTATATTTGATGTTCAAATTATTTATGAGATGACTGGTGGTAGATCTGACAGCTGAAGTCAAACCAGATGACCACAAACCTGTCCCAGGAAAGGCCTCTCACATCAACACCATGTTGACAGCATATATGAACAATGTTTGCATTCATCTCAGGAATATTTTGAACATTGTCATAAGCATGTTCACAGTATCATAACACCTCCTAAATGCTGTGCAGGAACAGTTTACATCTTTTTCATCTCATAGTCACCCCAAAGTCTAAGAACTAACCACTGTTCCAGGAAAACATGACTTGGATTCTTCATATTTCTTTGCTCAAACTAGAATCAATGTAAATGAAGACTATGCATTTGTATCTATTGATAGTTCCATTAATGGTCTTTGACAGTGTTTTCTTTAAATATATATTGCTTTAAATAGAATTATTTATACATACATAATATATAAATAAAAAGAGCTCACCTACTTATAAAATGTTAAGAGATGGAAAGCCCTTAGAGACTTACAATTCAAGCCTTCTTACTTTATATGTGAGAACCCGGCAGCACAGAAAGGCTAAGTGGTGAAGGCAAGCCACTTAAAAAATATATATACTTGGGGCTGGCTGAGTGGCACGTTAGTTAAGAGCTGGTTTGGGACGCCAGAGGGTCCTGGTTCAGATCCCACATATGAAGGTCAGTGACACTGCCCTCTACAGCTAAGATGCTGAACATCAGCTCAACCTGGAGCTGGGCTGCCATGAGTCGCTGGCGACGGCGTAGGCTGCAACCCCTGCTGCAGTGGGTTGCCATGGGCTACCGCGTGTAGCCAGCAGCCGCTGTCAGCGGCTGTCCAGAAGCCAGCAATTGTTCTGCCTCGCCCAGGAAGCGTGCAATGATGGTGCCAACTTGGACCAGTGAAGCAATGTCCTCCACAACTAGACTGAAGAACAAAAGGACAACAACTTGTCTGTTCCCCTTCCCCTAATTCCCCAGCACTGTTCCCATCCCCCAATTCCCCAAATTAAAAAATATATATACCCTTAATTTTAGCAAGCCATCATCCTTGAAATGCATATTTGATTTTTGGAAATATGCAAAAGTCATCCACTGTCAAATACTGTAAATAAGGACCAGAGACTGGGACATAAATCAAGTTGAATAACATCAGACATTGCAAAATATGAGTAATGAGTCTGTGGTTTTGGTATGGTTGATCTACAGATAACTTAAAGGAAATTATTTTACATTAAAAAGAAAACATTATTTAGAATAAGTCTAAAACCCCATAAAGTTACGCCTGAATTTAAAGTATATTACTGATTTTCAAAATATTTGGAGATTTTCTATCTTTTCATGATTTATTTCTAGTTTAATTCCACTGTGGTCAGGGAACATACTCTAAATCACTTCAACACCTTAAAATTTGTTAAAGTGTCCTTTATGGCCTAATATATAGTCAATTTTGGTAAATGTTCCATGTGCCTTTGAAAAGAATAGGTATTCTGTTGTCTTTATGTGGAATATTCTATATATGTCAACTAGGCCAAGTGTGTTAGTTGTGTTGTTTTGAATCTCCTGTATCTTTATTGATACTACTTTCTGCTTATTCTGTCAATTCTACCAATCAACAGAGGTATGCTAAAATTTCCACCATGATTATAGAGTATTCCACTTCTCTTTTCAGTTCTATCAATTTTTTCTTTGTATAATTTGAAGTTGTATTATTAGCTGAATTCAATTTAGAATTCTCCTACCTCCCTGGTGGAATGACCCTTTATCATTTCGATGTAGTCATCTGTATTAGTCTGAGCCCAATCAGTGGGTTAAACAGTAGACATTTAATAAAAGTTAATAGACTTAATAAGGAATCATTATACTCTAAAAAGAGTTACTGTAAAGTATAAGGAAATTCAATATGGTATCTACAGCTCAGAGAGTACTCAAGAAAGGACAAACATGGAAGGACTTCAGACCGCATTGGAGAATGTGTAGTTCAGCCCATTGGACAGTAAAGAAGTTCACTGGTTTGCCATGCTAGAGCAGGTCTGTAGTCACTGGGTATGCAGGAAGCAACCCTCTGGAGTGCAGGTGGGGGCAGAGGATCAGCAACTGGTAGCGTGGGTGTGCAGAGGAAGCAGAGCCTTGATGGGAGCCCTATAGGTCATAGGCAGGCCTGAAGAGGGAGTCAGAATGCCAGTGTGGGCAGAAGGCTTTGGACGTCTTGGTTTCCATGCTGGGAGGGTTGCAGGAAGGTTATCACCCAAACTTCTCTGTATTTGTTTGACATAATTTTCCCTTTGCCTGAAAAACTTCATTTAATATCTCTTTTAGTGTGGGTCCATTAGTGACAGATTCTCTCAGGTTTTATTTGTCTGGAAATTACTGTTTTGCTTTCATCTTTGAAGAATGTGTTTGCTAAGTATAGATTCCTAGGTTGGCAAATATTTTCTTTTAGCACTTTAAAGATGCCATTACATTGCCTTCTGATTTCCATCCTACCTCAAGAAGTAATTTGTTAGTCTTCATCTTCTGAAGGTAGTGCCTTATTTTTCTAGCTTCCTTTTCTTTCCTCATCTTCCTTTTCTTCCTCCTCTTCCTCTTCAAGGTTTTCTGTTTGTCATTTTTATCAGTGTCACTATGATGAGCCTAATTGTGGTTTTCTTTGTATTTATCCCATTTGGAGCTTGGAGAAATTATCAAATTTGTGGCTGGATATCTTCTATCTCTTTTTGGAAAATTCTTGGCTATTATTTCTTCAAATATTGCTTTTACCCTATTTCTTCTCTTTTTCCCTAGGAGTCCAATCTCATTCATGTTAGGCCTTTTTATTATACCACATCTGTATCTTCATCATGTCCCATATGTTCAATCTATTTTCTTAAAAATATTAATTACACTTACTATGTAGCCTGTGCCTGATAATTTCAATAAATGGGTCATCTGTGGGTCTCTTTCTATTGTCTGGTTTTTTGTTTTGGTTTTTTTGTTTGTTTTGTTTTATTTATTTATTTATTTTTTGGTCTTGTTTCTAAGTATGACTGGAATTTTTTTAAAAATTAAATGCTGGATATTGGGTTTGAAAGATTGTAGAAGTGTTGGGTGATGCCATATTCCTCCACAGAAACATTTACACTATTCTCTATGGTAGATAGTACGCTAGGATTCAGGAAAACAGAAGCGAATAAAATAAAATCCCTGCCTTCATGGAGTTTACATCTGAGGGGACACAACAGACAATAACAAATGAGTAATAATCATAAAGTAAGCAGTGGTAAAGAGTATAAAATAAATCAAGTAAGGGGATAGAGGTTAAAGGGTGGTGCATTTAGACAGGGTGATCATAAGGTAACATTTGAACTAAGAATGAATAAAGCAGAAAGACAAGAAAATAGTTAGGGAAAAGGGCAAAACAAATAGAAGGGCCCTAAGGGAGTGGAGTGCTTGACTTGTTAAAGGAATAATAGCAAGGAAGTCAGGTGGCTACAGTGGAAAGATCAGTGGAGAGAGTGGTAGAAAATGATGCCTGAGATGTAAGCAGGGTCATATATTAGGATCTTGGAGCCCATATGAAGGACTTCAGATTTTATTCTTTGTGGTGAATAGTCATGGAAGGATTTTGAGGCTAGGTATGATATGATCTGATTTAGATCTAAAAAGGCTCACTCTGCCTAATATGTTTGGGATAGACTGCAGTAGGGCAAGAGTGTCAGTAGGGAGACCAGTAAGGGGGCTGGAATTGTAGGAATCTATGCCATAGTGAAGATGGCTTTATCTGGAGAGATAGTGGCGGATGTCAGGAAGGGCAGTTGGATTTGGGACATATTTTTGCAGGTAGAGGCAACAGATTTCAATAATGGCTTTGATAAAGTGTCTGCAGAAGTGGGTTTTCTGCCACTTGCACCAACCCATCCAAAATCAATATTCATTTTATACCTAGTTTTATAGACTTTACCTTAAAAAGAATCCTCCCTCTCTACCAATGTATGATATTTATTTCCACAAAACCTGACTCTGCCCGTGGGGTCTGAGAGAAAAAGAAAGTAAAAAATGATGGTTCCTAGGTTTTGGCCACACTAACAGGAGGAATGGTAGCACCACTCTTGAGCCACAGTTCCCTGGGAAAAGAACAGTTTGGTGGGGAGCTAAAATTCTGTTCTGGGCATACTCAATAAAGTCTAAACTCCTCACATTGCCACGTAAGGCCTCATCTGGCTCACACAGGCTCTTCTCCCACTGCAACCTGGGCTTCTGTTGGTGAAAATTTTCAGGTTGGAATGTCCTTTACTGCTCTTTCTCATTTTTATTTTTTATAATCTCACAAACTTTTCAAGGCTCATTATAAGTGAAAGCTTTGCCATAAGAGTTGACATCTTCCTCTATGTTCCAGGGGTGGAAAACTGGAAGCCCACAGCATACCCTGGGCTAAATTTTTTAAATTGAGAATGTTTTAGACAGAGCAAGCATTCTTCTGTTTCCTCGGTCATCCCTATTGCCTTGGTCGCAATCACACATTTATCACCTGCTTAGTTCCTACAGCCATTTGAGTTTATGACCCATGAACTTCTCAAATCATTTTGCCTGCATCTCTTCTACTGCAGTTACACACTAGGTACTTTATAAATATTTAGCAAATTAATAAAGGTGTAAATGCTATATTTTCCATACAGATACACTTGCCACCAGCAGCAGTTTGGTCAAGGAAAGTTTTACATATTTTCATACTATTCTGTTTTTTAAAAAAAATTATTTTCCTCTTTTGTTCTTTTTTCTCTGTTGTTACGTTTTTTTCTCACCTTACGAAAATTTAAGGAAAAGCATACATGAGTAAAGGAAGAGGCTGTTACCCAACCTGACTATTGATTTTATTTGACCCAATTTCAAATTTTTCTCTGAGTTTATTTTATGATGAAGCAGCTTTTTCACACTAATACCACCAGGATATAAGGTAAACTTTATCTTTTAATAGGCTAGCGCTACGTGAAATAGGTTAGTTTAATTTTAATTAAAAATAAATTAGAATTAACTATTTTAATCATGAAACAGGTGAACAGTTTTTATTAATAAAATCCATTCCCAAATGCAATCCTTAGGTCAGCCCTTACAATAAGAATAAAACAAATGCACCCTTTATCAGAATAATGTTTCTAAACCTATTTTCAGTTTACAAATACAAACAGGAAGCAAAGTCCAAGGGCAGCTTCCACAGAGAAGGGCTCTGGTGAAACCAGATGACTCATCATTTGTTTGATTTAGCAGCTATAACACATATCCTTGCCAGTTTGTTTTGTGCCCACTTAATTCCCAACATCAAATCTTTTGTCTGCTGAAAAATCAGCTTTGAAAATTGCTCACCAAACTGCCTTCAGTGAGTAAAAATGTCCTAACGTAGCTCTGATTGATGAAGTCCTTTGAATGTTGGATTTTGCTAAGTTACCTCTGTGAAGCAGTCAGTGGAGAAAGGAGGAAAAATGCACACAAATATTCATTGACATGATAGACCATTTCTTCTCAGTGTTATAAAATCATAGTGAGACTGTAACCATCAAACTTTTATTTTTCCCCCATTTCTCTGACTCGTCTTTTCAGAAATTCTCCCCAAGGAGGTGTTTTTAGGCATGTAGATGAAAAGCATTATGTAAATTCGGGGTGTTCAACTCATCTCTGGTCTGTGCGTAGACAAGGAAGAATATTCTGTGGGCTTCATGAAAGAGAGAAGAGGGTCCTTCTAACCCTACCCTACCCCACCTGCCTATCTGACTGTGAGGTTATGGCTGCTCTTTTACATAATCTCTGGGCTCTCTGCTGCTTGGGGCCATGGCCAAGTGCACAGAGCACCGTCTGTCTCTGCCCAGTAGCTCTGACACCTCCTGTAAACTTGTCAGAAGACTCATGGTTCTGTATGCTTCTCCAGAGCTATCATTCCAGGCATGAAGATAGATACATTGAAGGAATCTTTTCAGTTACTTTATGGCCAAAGGGCAACACAGGAGCCGTGACAAAGCTATTTCTTGTGTCAAGCCTCTTCCCAACCAGAAAGGCTGCCATCTTTTGCAGGAAGGAGGCACATGTCAAGTGTTTCTCCATGAGATTCACCTGACTCTCCTCCCCGAGCTGTGGAGAATCCACCACAGCCACCAAGGCACAGGGCACCCACAAGATCCTGCCAAAGGGAAAAACACCTGCTCCTCTCAGTGCAGACCTAAAGAGTCCAAGGATGGGGGCAGGGCCCAAGGCTGAAGCTGACTATGCTGCCATTTTCTGCTCACACTGGGCAGCTGGGGTGATCCTCAGCAGTAATTTCTGCCATCCCAAAGGGGAGCTGTGAGTACTGAGGAAGGTGTTTTCTCTCCTTCACACTCAAGACGCCACGTTGCTTCTTTCTTCCTAAAGTTAAAAAATAATTGTGTGTGTGTGTGTATATACGCATGTATATGCATATGCTCACAAATGTATATGGAAATATATAATACATATTGTGTACTAACATACACACACACACATATAAAACACAATATATATTGCACAAATATGTTATATACACACATAGGTGTGTCTGTGTGCATGTATTTGGCAGATCTTGATTTGTGTTCTGTCCATGGTCAGAGAAATAATTAACCTTCTTTTCTTCAATAAATAATAGGGTACTCAAATCAAACAAGATGATGATGCCCTAAGATCTAACTCAGCCTTGCCAACTAGAGTTCTGTGGCGGAATTATTCCCAATTACCCTAAGACATGCATTGTATGTACTGAATTAACTGCTCTATGCATATATAATGGTGCTGGTTATAAATTATCTCACTTCTGTGCATCCAGAATGGTGCTAGTTTTGTGTCATTCTTAGTACTCCCCTCAGGAGAATTTAGAAACAGCCACTCACATAATTCCTCCAGTAGGAATGGAAAGAGGCAAAAGAAAGAACCTTTCCCCTTTGCACTATGGAAGCTGACCTGGCGGTTTCTTTTCTACTCTCCCCTCTCACCTCTGCCTTTCCCTTCCCTCCCCAGGCCGGGAAGGCTTTCACTTAGACAGTGAGGCACCACTGTGAAGGTGGATTGGCAACATCTGAAAGTGCGTTTTGGAAGCATTCCAGTTCAGCTGAAAGTGAAGTGTGTCAGATTTGCTCGCCTAGGGAGAAACTTAAAACCATCCATTTATATAGCAATGTAAAATGTACTTCACTTTATAACATGTGCACGCGTGGCTGATGTAATCAAAACAATCTAATAATAAAGATCTGAAGAAGAACTGCTTTCAAATCTGATGTATTATTTATGTTTCAAGCGAGTAATGTTTTCTTTGTTTTCTGTGCCTTACTCTTGGCAGGACTGTCTGACTGGCCGCTGAAAGGGTTGAGCTAATGTTTATCATTAGTAAAAAGCTCATTCCTACAGTATGCATTAAGCAGCCGATATATACCAAGCACTTCAGATTAAATGGAATCTCATAAATAATGGTAATTTAAAAATAATTATCATGGTAATAATAACACTAATAGTGGTTGTTTGTTGCTTCCTTAGAGTTCATTTTCCCTTCTCCAACAACAGCTCCTGACTCTCATTGCAGATTTACCCCTGGCCCAGTAGGGTTCCTTCTCCAGTTCTAAGGACAGAACTCGTGACTCAGGCGTAAGCCATTGAATGTACTGCATCTTCTTCTGTACACAATGGTTGGTTTAAAGATGGGCACGTGACCTAAACTGGTCCAATCAGAATGAATCTTGGGCCTTGTGCAGAAGCTACTGGAAAAGACCCTCTCTTTTGAGCTGCACTTTAGCCTGAGAATATGTAAGGCTAGAGCCATCCCAGCAATCTTGTCACTATGAAGGAGCAGCCTGGAGCCTAGAACTAAATGGAGAGTGAGAATGAAGTCAAAACACTAAGCAGCAAAGTAAAGAGAGAGAAGAAATTGAGTCCTGATGCCATGGTTTAAGCACTAAATCCAACCATGTCTGAAGGCCCGGAAAAGCCCTGGGCTTTTCAGCTTTCTGAGCTAATAAGTGTACTTTTTGTCTTAGGCCAATTTGAGTTTGGTTCTATGTTACTTGAAATTAAGAAAGAACCCATACAAATGATAATAATGATAATGCAAAGGTAGTGCGGGGAAGCCAATGAAAATTTTAGGGAAAGGGGACAATGATATTAGATATTAGGACTCTATAGATTTTATAGAAACTTGCCTTGACAGAAGCAAAGCAGAAAGAAATGAACTAAGATCCAGGTCAACATCATTAAGAACTTTCACTGTATTAACCCAATGGAACTCGCCTTGGCCCCAACAGGGCGCATGAAACAAAAACCATACACAATATACAAAACTCCTCAGGCTCCCGAACAGCAAGCCACTTTCCTAGTCAAGCTTGGAGGAAACCCCAGAATGAAGAGGTGTTTTTTTTGTTTGTTCATTTGTTTTTTACAAAAGCTAGATTCAGAAGTTTTGTGTAACGAACAGAGCACTTGCTATCAGGAGTCATGTAGCCCTAAGCAATAATGTCAAACTGATAGATAAGAAAAATTATCTTTAAGAGCCAGACCTATTGAAGATCAGAGACAAAGCACATTTTCTTACATGCCTGAAGAAAGGGCTGTTTGGTGTGCAGGTAAACAGACTATTATTTGGGCAGCCACTATGTTATGAATAAATCAAATTGTGTTCAGATGATTCCCAATTTTTAACCACTAAAGTGACATTCGGAAGTGCCATTCCTCTTCGGTGATGGCACTCCCACGAATCATGCAGCTCAGAGGAAAGCCTGGAGCTCAGCAGTTTATTTACTAACTTCTCTATTTACATACTTTCTGAAAACACTCACTGATAAAGCTTTGCTAGCTAGGAGGCTGCTTTCAATTTCTTTACTTGGTAGATTTTCACAAGTAATGAAAAAAGCCAAAAACTGAGAGAGAACTTTTCTCTTGGACGCTAGAACTCTTAGAGAGTTCCCAAACTGCCCTGGATGTTTGCCACAAAGTAGAGATTAGGACCCTGTGTGAAGGAGGTGGGGCCTCTCTCCACTGAGAAGTTCCCACCTGTCTTTAAAAACCATACCACTGTATGTTTTGTGTATTATTCCATGGATAGCCAATCTTATCCCTTAAGGATGTGCACCTTGGCTTTTGAAAAACCATACTTATGAATGTTTTCTAGATGATTCTCTGGACAGTATCTATCCCTGTAATGGTAGCGTGGCAGATTGTATTTTCCAAAGATGGCCACAAAAATAATCTCTGGCACTGGCAGCATGACCTTGCCACTCCCACTTCAAGGACTAGAGTTTATTTCTCCATTTCTCCACCATCACCCCCAAACACACACACACACACACACACACACACACACACCCTTAAATCTAGGCAGGCCTTGTGACTGCTTTGGCCAATAGAATATGAAAGTTATGCTGTGTCAATTCCAGGTAGCCCTTAAGTGTTCATTTCCTACTCATTGAAATCCAGCTGCCATATGTGACTACTATGAGATCAGCACGCTGTGAAAAGCCCCAAGCCATGTGGAAAGGCCCTGGAGGATGAGACGCCACGCGGAAAGAGAAAGAGGACAAGGAGCCAGATGTGTAAGTGGAAGAACCAGCTTGGTCTAGCCTTCAGATGATTCCAATGCTAGCCACTATCTAACTGCATAAGAGGCCACAAGAAAGAACCACCCAGCTGAGCCCAGTCAATCCCCAGAACCATGAAAGATAATAATAAATCATTGTTTTAAGCTACTAAGATTTGGGGGTGGTTTGTTAGATGCAGCAATGGATATCTAGAGCAGATAGGTAATTTGCGAAAATACATATCTGGAACAGATGGGTAAGGATACCCCTTAAACTACAGTGGATGTGGTAGATGTTAAGAAAAATACTGAATATATTATAATAACAGCTACCATATCAACCAGAGTTCTTCATAGCAAGCAACAGAAACTAATTCTGGCTGAGATAAACAGACAAGTTTTTGAAAGGATAGTGGATAACTCATGAATCATAGAAAGGTCTGAAGCTCTAGCTCCAGGCTGAGCAGGAAATAAGAACACCAAAGCTATGGCCCCAAACCATACTGGAGAGGAAAGCACTGACATCATCACCACAGACAAGACAGAGAGCTCCTGGCCCTTGGTTTCAGTGTCACTAGCTCCCATGTCAGAATCTTAGTGTGGGTGGCCCTGATCAGCAGAGCCTGAGGCATAGGCTTCTGTCCTTGCTGCAAGAGGGGCTGGGGAAATGAATGTCCAGTGTTTTCAAACACCACATCGAGAGGCCATCTTTGTCACCATCAAAGTCAGAAGGGTAAGGAAGAGTCTAACAACAGAAGTTTAGAAGTGGAAAGTCAAAATGAATGACAAGAGTCCAACACTGCTACCAGGAATCAAAACGTGTGTATACTCTTTTTCATTATACTATTTCTGCTTTATCACAATATTTGTCTTCCTGATAAACCTAGCATTGTATAAAGTTACGACTAAAATGAGCATTCACACTAAAACTAAAAGGGCTTATGGGAAAAATAATATTAGGAGCATACCTCTTAAAATCTATACAGTTTTGTAACCAAGGCATTAACAAAAATAATGAAAATATTAGAACAGTAAGAATAAAGTTAAATTTCTAATAAAGAAATACTATAGTAAACCTAACATTTTTAGTTAAAAAAATTAAGAAGTGACTGCATTTTGATGGAAGGGGTGTAAGGGAGTATGGTGGCTAGGGCATCATGACCGAAGAGTGGGGGAAACCATGCAATGAACATTTTCTGGACAGAGCAGTGGGTTGAACTTAGCCAAAAACAATAAGAGGTGACTAGATATCATGGACAGTACTGTAGTTGTCAGACCTATCATACTCAGCTGTGCAGATATACTCTGTGATCAGCTGTTCTTGCTCTCGGAGGGAACCATTAGCATGCTGGCAAAGTTCCTCAGGACTTCCATGTTACACAGCCATTATTCCATTATTTACCAACCACATATGCGCTATTCATTTCATGTTTACAAAGCATGACTGTAGCAGAACAGAATGTTCTCATTGTGTGTATAAATGCACACAACCTTTGCCAGCTAGGTGTAGAATTTATTCTCATTTCATAAATGAAGAAATGGAGGCTCAGAGAATAACAAATCTGATCTAGTTCAGATAGAAGTGTTGAGCTGAGATTTGAAGTTTGTGCTGTTTGGTTTTTAAGATCAACATTCTTTCTACCCTGTCTTGTCATTGACTAGGAAACCAGCTTCCACTTTTAGAAATCTAGACCTATCTCTACAAGTTGGTAAGCAGTTATGACCCTAGTGAGGCTGGACTTGCCTAGTAACATTGTCTTTCAAACTACAGATTGCTTCAAGTTGATTTTCCTCCAAGGTAGAGACTTGGTTCCTTGAACCCTCCAGCAACTCCCCCTCAGCCTGTTGAGAGCTGGCTTCAGGAGTCTGTGAAACTGGCTGGCAACTTTCCTTTTTCCTGCTTTCACTCAGGAGTTAGCATTCAGATGATTGCTTCAGAAATACAACTATATTTTCCAAGGGGAGGTTCTAATATCTTTGAACAATATAGTTTTCTTCTAGGACACAGATTTCTCACTTCTCCCAGAGATCAAGGGGGAGAAAATATTTCTGGTGTATGCACAGATTTCTGCTCATTTCTTTGACTCTGTTTTTAACTTTTGCTTAAACCAACTGTTCAATAGTTGAATAAATGAAAATGCCCCAGTCGGGACCTGTCAAGGAGTGGATAAAGTTCAGTCTCCTCAGATAGGAGGACTCCAGTAAATACTTCACAACTGACACACTTCAAGATTGAGGTTCATCACATCAGGGGCTGAGATGCGCATCAGGAATGAGATGTTAAATGGATACAATCTGGCAACCAGATTCAAAATCCTTTGAGGACATCAACCTCATGGTCAGGTCTGGATTTAGAGAGAAATTCCTTTGTGGAATTTCCCATTAATCTTTTGTCTAATGATTTCATCCACTGGGGACCATTCAGGCAGGGCCTCTGCATCCCTGGATAGACACCAAAGGGCTGAAATCAGGGGTTTTTTCGTTGCTGCTGTTGACCCCCTTTCCTCTCACTGTCTCAGCAGAGTTCAGTGCAGGGGAGTTGATGCCAATCAGCTCAGGGAAGTGGGAGTGCTCTGGGGCTGGAATGCTCCCATTTTGGAAGGTGACATTCCAGCTCATTCTAAACTTCCCACAGGCATTGCTTTAAATGTTCCAGGATGGTGGGCAGTGTCACTGAAGGGAGAATATTTAAGCTCAGAATGTTATCTCTCACTATTTACTAGAACACTGGAAATTGGGCGAGGTCTCCATGGATGTTTACTTCACATGCTTTGCTTGCAAGAAAGTGTTTCTATGTGGAAAAATCTTACAGCCATGTTCCTGTGTGTTCAAGCACAGTATTTCATGTTTCTCAGCATGAACTTGGAGATTCTGCCCTTCCCTCTTCATGGCAAAGTGGCCTCTGCCTTTCCATTTCTTTCATTTCCTTAATGACAAGAGGGGCTAATATTTCTGTTATTATTTTTCATTTCATGAAATTCCAGACCACTTTAGGTCAATTTGTCAGTTTTAGGTCATGGTGTCAATTCTCATCCTTACAAAAACCGAAAAAACAAACAAAAAAAACACGGTTTCTCTAGAGATTGCGCTGACTGTAACTGACCTGCAAAGACAACTTTTACAACTCGTCACAGGGTTGAAGAGGCACCCCATTTGCTTATAGTGTTTTTTACTTATAGGTTCCTGCACCTTTTTCTGGAGGACAGAATTGGGTGCATAAAATCTAAGATGGTCAGCCCAGACCAAACGCTGAATAGAGGAAACATACTTTGGCGATGACCTTTCGCCTCCTTCCCTTCCTCCTTCACCTCTTCTCTCACCACTAAAAGCTTGTTAGCTGCATATATTGCTGCTTTTGAGCCTCCACTCTCACCATCAAGGTAGAGGACTGGCATTGAATTTTTTTCTTTCCATCTGCACTGCAGACACTGAAGCACAGTAGTTTCCAGACAGCAAATTGGGCACAGAAATAGTCTTCCCCAGATGAGGGGGTGATGGTTGCCTGGATGGGAGTGATACGGAGGATGCTTGTCACAAGAAGGAAAACACTGCCTTATAGGGCAGAAGTCAATCTTCAAGCAAAGAGAATGAGGAAGGAAAGCTTTTGTCATTGCAGATGATCTAAGAAAAATGCCTCTAGGGTCTAGGGCATTTTCTCCTCGGTTCCTGTTCTGCTTAGTGTCTCCTCCAACTCCTTTCAAAGAGCCTTAACTTTCCAACTTAGGTTGGCCCCAGCCTAGGATGACAATGGGAAAGAGGGTGGTGGGGTTGGGTGGAAGAGAAGACCTTACTCTAAGGATCTGGGGTCCTCTCCCTAACGTCCAGCCGGGGGCTCCTGTTGAAGATCTGACCTCCCACTTCAACTGGAACGTTGCTCTCCGGGTCTTGGAAGGATCAGGCTGGGCCCAAAGAATGCGGAAGGCCTATCTCTTCCTCTTCACACCTGGGCTAAGGGCCCCACTCCTTTCTCTCCCAAGTCCTTGAGGATTCTGGGTTGCTCTTTCTCTTCAGTAACAGCAGCCATCCCTTTATTCAAGGCCCAAGGCGCCACTTTACCTTTGGGGGAGGCTGAAGAACAGAAGCCCAACGCTCTAAAGAAGGAGGTGGGAGTCGGGTCAGGCTGCAGGCAGTGAGAGCTGTTTCTTTCCCCTTGGTTTGTTCTGCAGGGTGGTGGGTGATGGGTGACGGCATGCTCTGGAGAGGCAGAAAGATGGGCTCCCATGCAGAGCCGAGACTCACTGATCATTTTTTCTTCTACTCACTCTAAACCTCTGGACTCCTCTTTTTCTTGCCTCTGTTTTGATTATTTTTGCCCTTGCCTGCTCCATGAAAAGACACAAATTTTCTCCAAGCAGCGCTGATGGATTCAGGCTGGTGCAGCCTCCCTAGACATCCCCCAAACTGAGCATCACCTCTGAGGGCCAAGGAGAGACTCACCACCTACTCTGGGCTTCCTCTGGGCTAGTGACTGCCTCTGGGCTAGGATGATCAGCCTGGAATGCAAAAGACACTGAGTTCTTGGACCTGAGTTTGGCGTGGCATGAGGCACTTCACATAGAGCTTGCAGCCTGGAGGCCAAGTACATGCTGAACCCTGAGGGCAGCTGATAACATGGCCAGGGCCTACCTCACTGGAGGAAATGGATTTGTTGCTATGGCAAAGTTGAACTGCCGTTTTGCTTATGAATTGTTAATATGAGCCTATCAAGAAATGCCAAGCTGTTTCCACTTGACCAAGTTTTCCTTTGCCCTGAAGCCTCCAGGAGATAAAATAAAAGACCTCAGCATTCTCCACAGCTTGTCTGATATAAATCATCACATGCAGCCAGCTTTCAAGCAGCCACCTCAGCTGCAGGATCCTTTGCAGGCACAAGACAGGGGTGCAGTCTCCAAACAAAAAGAGAAGGAGGCTTATTTTGTTTAGTATAATATCCTTGCTGTTCATCCATGTTGTAGTATATGACAGGATTTCCGTCTTCTTTTTGAACTTGTTTAAAGATGAAATGATTATTTTTTTTAATTTGAGATTTTATTTTATTTTTCAATTATAGTTGACATTCAATATTATTTTATATTAGTTTCAGGTGTACAGCATAGTGGTTATACATTTATATAATTTATGATAAGTTTAATGCCTACCTGGCACCATATACACATAGTATTA
>NW_017731506.1:102658-105117 GCF_001890085.2 Hipposideros armiger
GTGGAAAATATACAATAAATGATTAATAGTCACAAAATGATAGGTACCCAGTGATAATCTGGGGCCTAATTAAGAAGTTAATCAGTATGAATAATGGATAAGCCATGACATAAGGTCTGGTCATCTATTTAGATATGGAATTAAGACTAAGCAACTGTAGGAATCATAATCCCTAATAATATGTAAATATACATTTTGACCATGTAAAAATAATAGTAGGAAGAGATGGTGGGAGGATGGGTGGTAATTCACATCTCTCATAGCAAAACGAGTTAATTCAGTCTGTCACATTTGAAGCATATAGTTTAAAAATAAATTTGTCAATCTCTTAATGGTTTACATAATATCTTCCCCGCCCCTGCTTTCCATTTTCTATAATCAACTTTCCTAACTTTATAGGGATCATTTAGGGAGAAAACAGCTCTCAGGGCAAAGACACATTGCCCCCAAGTTCATCATTCCTTCAGGCGATGTAGGGCCATGCACACACCTGTATATGCTGTGTCCTGCGCAGTAAGAGATGCCCTTCCCAGGGGCTATAATGTGGATGGGTCCCCTAGATCTGAGCAGTGCTCACCTGTACGACTGCACATGACAGCCCAAGTTTGCCACAGTTTTCCTCTAACATTCAGGTATCATTAAAGTTAATACTTGTGCATTAAACATAGCATACGTATATACAAAATAATCCCACTGAACATAGTATTTTTCTTCAGAGCAGCAGTACAATATGGTGGTTAGAATGCAGGCTCAAGAGTCATGCCGTCTAGGGTTGACCACTGACTAGCTGTGTGATTTTGGGGAAATGACTTAGCCTCTCTGTGTCCTAGCTTCTTCCTCCATAAAACATGAGACTTATATATAGCCCAGCTGGTAGTTGTGATGATTTAATGAAGTAATCCATGTACATTGTTTAGCTGTGAAACTAAGAAGATGAGCTGGAAGTCAAGCATGTTCAAACCTGGCTGTGAAGAGAGTCACAAGAGGAAGGACACTGGTCCCCAGTGCTGCTCTGTGATCCTAGAAGGGGCGGCTCATTTGATTCTAACTCAGTAGAGAATTCTGCCCACCTCAGGGACTTGCTTTTGTTCCAACTTCCCATCGTTTATGGCTGTAATATGAACATTTTGGTATGAACCTCTTAAATGTCCAGCAAACAAGACCAATAGACCAAATCTTGTGCATGTTTTGCTGTTCAAAAAAAAAAAANTTATATTAGTTTCAGGTGTACAGCATAGTGGTTATACATTTATATAATTTATGATAAGTTTAATGCCTACCTGGCACCATATACACATAGTATTATAATATTATTGATTATATTCCCCATATTATACTTTACATCCCCATGACTATTTTGTAATTGCCAAAGTGTACTTCTTAATCCCTTCCCTTTTTTTTTTCCTAAAGATTTTATCAGGGAATTGGGGGAGGGGAACAGTGTTGGGGAATTGGGGAAGGGAACCAGCCAAGTTATTGTTCTTCAATCTTTGTTGTGGAGAGTGCCAGTCACCATCTGGCTTCCCATTGGCAGCTCGTGGCCTCTAAGCTCAAGGTGCTGTGTTCAGTCTTAGTTGTGGGTGAGCATAGCCTCCATCCCATCTGGGAGTCAAACGCGGCAGCCTTGCTGTTGAGAGCGCATGCTTTATCCACTGAGCCATCTGGGCAGCAGCTCAGCTCAAGGTGCCGAGTTCAGTCTTAGTTGTGGGTAGGCACAGCCCACCATTGAAAAAGCAATCGTGTTTTTACACCAGCTGAGCCATCCTGCCACCTGTTGGCAGCTCAGCGACAGCTCAGCTCAGGCGCAGCGTCACTGGCCCATGTGGGAATTGAACCGGCAACCTTGGTGTTATGAGCACTGTGCTCTAACAAACTGAGCTGACCAGCCACCCCTAAAAGATATTTTTTAATAAACTAAACTAGATGAAGGATCTACTCTTGAGACTTTAAGTTTCCTTTTATTATAGCTAATAAAATTCCTACAAATGCCCAGCTTTCAAAGACCGCCTAGAAGAGATTCACATCTCTGAGCACTATGAGTATATTTGACTAGTCAGTGATTCCCAAACCTAGCTTTACATCAGAATCACATGGGTAGCATCTAAACATTACTGATGCCTAGAAATATGGTAGATACCACACTAACCAAGGATTAAATTTAACATCACCAATGATGAAACAAACTGACATAATGTGTCTCCTAATATGATACACATCATCTATATAGCATTCCTGCCAAAAATGCTCAACCTAAATCTAATCATGAGGAAACAAATATCCAAATTGAAGGACATCTTGTAAAACAACAAAAATGGCAAGAAAGACAAAGAAAGAGAAAGAAAATAACAAAAAGAAACTGCTCTAGGTTAGAGGAAACCGAAAGGCCATGAAAACTAAATGTATTGAGGATTCTTCATTAGATTCAGGATTATAAAGGACATTACTGGAACAATTAGGAA
>NW_017731506.1:113246-114058 GCF_001890085.2 Hipposideros armiger
AAAGCTTAAAAAACCCCAGCTATACTATTCATATCTTTGAAAATTCAAAACTTACAACACAGTATACAGTGAAAACTTTCCCTTCTTTCCCTGACTCCCACCCACCCAGGTCTCTTCATCAGAGGCAACTGATAGTATCACCTTATATATAGTCTCTCCCTTGCGTTTTCAACTAACATAAGTACATTCTACATAAAATTCTACTTCTTGTTTTTACACTTGACAATGTGTATGCACTTTATGAAGGAATGGTCTGTCTGGGAGAGATGTTTCTCTCGACAGCCTTAGGAAGTGTCCATGTGGACTAGGAGGGAAAACAGTCTATCTGCCAGCCACCGAGATAAGTGTAGTCAACTCTTGTAATCCAGTGTGGGGAGACAGATCTTGTAGCTCGATCACCCTTACACCTTCTACAGGGTTGAAGGTGACAAGTAACTTCTCAATACCAAGTCTAGCACTGGATACCTAGCAGGTCTCAGTACATGTTGGCCAATCAATACTCAAAAAATGTTGAACCTACAGAATTAAGAAAACACATTGCAGAGCTGGCAAAAGCTGTTTAGAGTCTATTGAAAGTTTTTTGTGGTGAAACAAGTTTATTATTATCTTTTTCTTGAGCCAAGAGTACCCTCCCACACACATGCACTAGTCTTGGGACAAAGGCCCAGGGATTTGGCAAGACTGGGTGATGCTGTCACCAAGAGCAGCAGGGAACAGATGTAACCTGAGGTGGAATGCAAACCAGAGGCCAAGGAGGTGGTAGGGCAGGTCTCGGGAGAAGCATCAAGCACCAGAGAGAAGAGCAAGGAAGA
>NW_017731506.1:114245-119409 GCF_001890085.2 Hipposideros armiger
GTGATGTGCTCCCATGTACCCCTCAGATGATGTGACAAGAAGGGCACTTCACATCTGTGGCATTCTCTCTCCAAAACCCATAACTCCAGTTAATCTTATGAAACACTACAGACCAACCCAGATTTGGGGGAGGGAAATTTTATAGGATACCTGGCCAGGACTCCTCAAGAAATGTCAAGGTCGGGAGAAACAAGGAAAGGCTGAGAAACTGTCACAAACCAGAGGAGACTAGGGAGACATGACAACTAAATGCAATGCGGATGCCTGGGTTAGAACCTGGAACAGAAAGAGGACAAAAATGCAAAACGTGGTGAAATCCAAACAAAGTCTAGTTAATAGCAATGTACCAATGTCCGTTTCTTAGTTCCAACAAATGTATCTTGGTTACAGAAGATGCTAACAATAGGGCGAACTGGACGATGGGGTCTATGAAAACTATCTGTACTATTGAGGCAATTTTTTCATGAAAGTACAGTGGTATCTTGTTTCCCAGCCCAGATGGAGAAGGACATGGACCATGGTAGTCAATGTTTTCAGAAAATTGAAACTAACCCTTCAATCACAAAAAAACAAAAAAAAAGTAATTTTCAGCTATTTTTTCATGGCAAGCTTTCAAAAGTGGATGATAAAATTCCCTGCCCTCTGAACAGAGGACACTGAGTGTAACTGAATGCTTTCTGGATGAATCAGGGTCACCAGTGTGAACATCTGTTATTACATTACATCACACCAAGCATGGCTCTGCCTTTTCATTTTTCTGGATTGTGGTCTGGAGTCGGAAATGCAGGGGCCATCTCCCCACAGCTAAGAAATGACTAAGGAGAGGCCAAAAAATGATGAGTGTGGATTAAGAACAAGACAGGAGTTTGGGTAACCTCAGGTGAGCCAGCTCTGTGTAAAGAACATCTTCCACCTTCTTAAGCATTTTAGCTAAAGAGAGCAGCTAGTAACTGACTTTCCCATTTTCTGTGCCATTTCATGGTTAGTAATATAACCTGTGTAGCTTGATGAATGCAGTGTACCCTCTGGACAATAAGTGAAGACACCACTAATCCCCATTTATCTCATTCCAGGCCTGGGAAGCAGGTGGAGGTGAGGGGTTAATCCATCAATATTTTCATGATGGAGTTTACATTGTGGCCTTTTCCAGCTCTACTTGGGGAATACTTTATTTGTGACACATCATTTGGTTCCTATCACATGAAGGAATGTCTATTAAAACAAACAAACAAACAAAAAAGCAGTGTGATGTGAGCCTTGGCAGCAGGCAGCCAGAGAAGTAAAGGGAGTTTATGAGAAAAGAGGATTAGAATTCTGACATTTCACCAACTCTTTTCCACCACCCTTGTCCAAGGCCACATGCTAGCCGGGGCTCCTTCTTTGGACAGACCACATCTCATCGGAGCCCAACAACTGTCCACCCTCACAACCTAGTCAAGAAAATGGACTTCACTCAGCTCCCTGTCCCAACATGTCATTCAGCCAACCCACAAACCTTTACTTCCTCCTACACAAAGAGAGGTTTGAGAGCGCCCTCCGAGAATATCGTTCCCTTGAATTACCCCTGCAACTGAAATGTGAGCCCCTTGAGTACTGCAGGCTGTATTTTCTGCCTCTTTTTTATTGTCCAAATCAACTTATCCAACGTCAATCTGGATAAATATTCCTGGATTAACTGACTCCTTACACAATACATTTTTCCAAGTCAGCAGGTGAGGCAGTAGGTGATAAGTATCAAAGTAAAGGTACAGAACGGAGATATTTAAAGAGCAATGGGGATGTTCCAGAAGCTTCTTACACGATGTCCACGTTGTCACTTGTTTGTGGAGATAGGACACAAGCTTCCATCAGCATCGTGGACGTAAGTAAGCTAGGCTGAGGCCAGAGGCTCTGACCTGAAACTGTCAGCTAACTAATCTTAAACAAAAGTCTGACTAAGCAAAAATATTGGGTTGTCGGAAAAATCATGACGTATTTTTTCTGTTTTTCATTGCAAAAATGCATCATGACTTTTCCGACAACTCAATATTTTAACATCCATACCATGTCTCCATTCCTCTAGGAAAGTACTCAGAGATCTATCTTCACTTAGGGCGGGGTTTCTCAACTTGAGAATTATTCACATTTGGGATCAGACAATCCTTGGTTGTGGAGGCCTGTCCTACACACTNGTCTACCACTTATAAGATAAGATGATGGGCAAGTAATTTAACCTCTTTAAGCTTCTGTTTCCTCCTACACTGCAAAAAGACAAAAGGAATTAGGTTCTACCTGCAGCATGAAGAGTTTAAGTGAAAAAATCAATAGACTCAGGTTTCCCCGAGTCAGCATTTCTACCACCTAGGAGCATTGGCCAGAGAGGTTATAAAATTCTCTTGTCCATGAACCTTTAAAACTGTAATGGAGTCTCATTAGTCAAAGGGGTTTCAATGATACCTTCTCCACTTCTGAGTGCAATCCCCGTGGTCTGGGAAGGACTTACAAGTGGTCCCTTTGGTCTCTTAATGTCAATATTAATGACAGTCTTTTGCTTCTAACCTATTTTCTTAATAAAAGTTGATTTTTACTTAATGTAATAACTGTCTTATTTGCCTCTATCCACATTCCAAGCTTTATTAAAATACATTAGAAATAAATATATTTCTATTTGACAATTATTGGCCATTTCTGTTTCAAGCTAGCAGAAAGCCCCCATTCAAATTTAAGATGCATCTGATACTCTATCAGTGTGCCAAAATGTATCAAAACCCATTCCTTCCAAGCATCAATGACATAAATAAGCAGAGAGATAAATGCAAAATGAGGAATGGTTACATTAAACGAAAGACTTATCCAAACATCCTTTTGTGCCTGAGCACTAAATTTGATTAATTTAGGCCTAATCTACTTTTTTTGTGGTAGACAGAAAATCGAGAGAAAGACAGGTAAACAAGTTCAGAAAGGGCAATGAGTTTTAGGCACTTGTGATGAAAGTGTCTGCCTGAGTAAGGGAATGAGTTAGGCAGTGGCCAATTCTTCCTGGGGACATGGCTGCAGAAAATCAGCTCAGTGTTTCTGCTCCAGGGAAGACGACACCCAGAAAGGATGCTGAGAGTTGCTCAACAGTACAGAAGTAGATACAGATTCATCCCATCCATGGTGCAGGCCGACTCCACTACCTCCTGATGGTACACACACTACCTAAAACCTCTTGTGCTGGTGGACCATCCCACACAGGCAAGTGAGCAACCCTGAAAACTCATTCCATTATTCCACATACATTAACCAATCCTACACGTGACCAGCTGTGGGCTGTGCTGGGGAGACAATGGTGAACAGGATCTAATCCTTGCTCTCAGGACACTTGCAGTTTAGTAAGAAAAAAAAACCCCACATTTAGAGAAGAAGTTACAATAAAGTATAATAAAGAATCATGACTGGGGAAATAGAAGAGGTGTATGATGGGGGTCCTAACCTCATCATGGGATCGGGCAGTTGTTGAAGACAAACAAAGNAGCTTCAGGGTGTACAAGGTCTGACAATTAAGTTCACGAGCTCATCCTAGGAAAAGTGCTACATACCTCACTGCTGCATATCACTACGGTCACCTTCAAAGTACTCCCCTTGGGAAGGTATGCACTGACACCAGTGCCTAGTCCACCCTTCAAAGCAATTTTGGAACTCTTTTTCTGGAATGGCCATCTGAGCTATTGTCATATTATCCTTGATGTCCTGAATGTCATCAAAATGTCTTCCTTTCAATGTTTCCTTTATTTTTGGGTAAAGAAAGAAGTCATTGGGGGCCAGATCAGATGAGTAGGGAGGGTATTTCAATACAGTTATTTGTTTACTGGCCAAAAATTCCCTCACAGACAGTGAGTGCTGTGTGAGCTGGTGCATTCTCGTGATGCAACAGCTATAAACTGTTGGTGAAAAGTTCAGGTCGTCTAACTTTTTCACACAGCACTAACTCTTCAGCACTTCCAAATAGTAATCTTGGTTAACTCTTTGTCCAGTTGGTACAAATTCATAATGAATAATCCCTCTGATATCAAAAAAGGTTAGTAACATCATTGCAACAACTTCGCAAACTTAATTGTCTGACCTCGTATGTTGGGCCCGGGTCTCTTACACTTTCTAAACCTACAGAACTGCCCGACACTGAGGTCCTGGAAGATCCTAAAGCTCTTCTAAATTGCCAAAGAGAGCGTAAACGAATTTAATAGGTTCAGAGTTAACGCATTTTGTTGAATCCTAGTTCTTTGAAAGTTTATAACTGGAGTATGATCACATAAATGACTCAGTAAGGCAGAGTGATTAATCAGAATACACCAGATCCTTATCGTGCCAACTAAATAAGAGTTTACCAAATCTAGAAGTGGACTGATACGTCACTACAGTAAAACCTCGGATTGCGAGTAACGTGGTTTGCGAGTGCTCCACAAGACGAGCAAACATTTCTAATACATTTTAATGTGGTAAATGAGCGATGTCTTGCAATACAAGTAGTTTCTGGAACCAACTATGCTCGCAAACCAAGATATTACTGTACTACCAAAGAAAGAGCTCTCTTCTTCCATTGTAGACGACTGACCTCGTACCTAAACCACACTTTGAAAATAAGTATCTTTATATTGAGAGCTTGTAAATTCAGTAGTGTCCCTCTCGGCAACAAACTGTTGTGGCTTGAGGCCAAGTAAGAATAAACCAATCTCTCGTTAAGTGTTGTTCCAGAGTGGACAAAGGTTAAAGCTTATTATAGAACAGCTAAGGTTTCACACACTACGTCAAAAGTCCTTATATTTAGAAACCTTACTCCATTTACCTTGTGCATTGTCAGCCCTCTGAACCAGTCACTGCTGGCCAGCCTCTGGTAGATCCAGCCGTGAGAGGCCTGTGGCTTTGTGTGCTTCCCACATGCCCACAAACCACAAACCTTTGGCCCTACTTTGATCCCCACACCCTACCCCCCCTTCCTGAACCCAAGCAGTTCATTCCCACGATGGCCACCACCCCATGAGCACACCCCTCCCTCGGTTCCCTTAGGTGTCCGCTTTCAGGCATCACCAAAACAGCCATAGCTATTTACGTTTATGCAAATCTCCTAGAATTTATTCATGTTCGGCTATCTTGCTATTTTGAAGGTGAATGTATTTTAGGTATTTTTCAAAAGTATATTTGTTTT
>NW_017731506.1:121803-122781 GCF_001890085.2 Hipposideros armiger
AAAAAAAAGTCTCCCTGGTTATCTGGCCCAGGTCTTCATATAAGCCTGATTCCTTTTCTGCTGCTGTGATGATCCAGAGAAATTTGCACACAGCAGCTGTTTCCACCTGCTGCCCTGACCAGGAGCAAGGTGTGCATTCCCCTGACATACAGTGCCAGCAGTGGCTTGCTGAGTCATAGTTAAGACTTCAGAAATCAGGCTCCTTTCATCTCAACTTCCAAAGCAAAATTTCCTACAACTTCAGATTCAGTTCATACAGGATCTTTAACCTTCTAAAAACCTTTGACTTCCTGATGCTTTTTTATTTCTCCAATCTCAACACTTAGGATACATCTACTTGAATTAGGCTACTTCCTGCTACCCAGCAGCCGGAATAAGAAGCTGAAAGAGGTAGAGTGTTTAATTTACATACGTCCGAGGTGGTATGCACCTGCTGACTCACTGTGTGGACACGGAGAGCCTTCCATGTGGGCAGCTGGCCCTAGGCAGGGTGCACAATTAGTGTGTATGCGCTAGCTAGGTACTCAGACAGGCCTGTCAGTAGGTCCCATTAAATCTTCCTAAATTAGATCTTGACCTCTCCATAACTTCCTTATATTTGCATGAGTCCATCTGCATGGTCACGTCATTTGCTATGACAGGGTTTTCACCCAAAGAATGATGAGGACATGAAGGACAGTGGCATCCACCGGCATCTAAATTGCTAGGAAGAACTGTAACATGTCTTTTTCTTCTTAATAAACTCCCTGTAAGTATGTTCTACTCCACTGGCTCACACAAAGATACTCACAAACATAGGGCTGTCAGGATGAAAGAGGGGGTGTAGCCTGGGGATATAGGTGTGGCCTATTAGTATCCTCCAGGACACATTTACCCTCCCCTCCTTTATGCAGAGATAAAATCTGATCAAAGTGAACATAAAGTGTGGTCTTCAAAGAGAAAGTCTCAGGAGGATAGCCCAAGGCATGTGGGTGTGTA
>NW_017731506.1:132371-138734 GCF_001890085.2 Hipposideros armiger
CTCTCACCTCCCATCCTGGGCTTCCCGTTAACATCGAGATGGGGGACACAGGAGCCCTCGCTTCAGAGCCCAGAGTTGCACAACCCAGAACTGCAGAGGAATTAACAACTCCTAGTCAAAATGTTGCCAAATGGGAGATGGAAAGTAGAAAAATTTGTTCTTTTTTTTTGCTCCAGGCAGACTGTCCTAAGATGCAGCTTTTCAGAGCATGGTCCTGGGAGATAGAGCAATCAACAGCATTTAGTGGCAACCAGCTGAGTTATACCTGCTCAAATTTCTCTCCCTCCTTCCCTGCCTCCCTCCAGTGTCTCTCATGTCTCTAGCTTCTGCTCCTTGGGACTGCACTCCTTCACAAAGCAACACAGTATTGTCAGGCTCTGCTTTCTAAGGAATCCATACTAAGACAAATCTAAATAATTATTTGTAAAAATCACACAATGAAATTTTATCTAATTATTTTCATTAACTTCAGAGTCGGTAATATTTATTGTGGTCCAATCGGAATATGATTCTGGAATGTGATCCCTAGCAGGATTTAAGGGCCAGCGTCATTATCTGTACAGCTGAGGACGACGCCAAGACCCAGAGAGGGAAGGGGACTGCTCAAGATCACAGGCCCTGATAGTGGCCTTTGAATACAGTACATTTATTTAGTGCCTACGATGTTAGATTTCCATATAAATTATTTCACTTTGTGCTTGCAAATTGGGAAATTAGTATTATTGTCCCTATTTTATGCCTAAGAAACAGAGGCTCAGAATAAGTGATGTGAAAGATTCAAGGTCACAACGTTAGGAAATGGAAGGATCAGGTTTACATCAGGCCTTCAAACTCCAGTATCTAGTTTTTTTCCCAGCTGCCTCCTGCTGCTCGGGAAATGGGCCCTGGCTGTCTGGGGAGCTGGGTGGAAGACCAACATGGACTTGGAGGAAGACGGGCTTGAATTCAAGTCCTAGTTCCACCACTTAATAGCACTGTAACCTTATATTACTTAATTTCTTTGAGCCTCGATTCATTCCAAAAATGGGGATCATAATATCTACTCATAGTGTGGCTGTGAAAGTGAGATAATATATGTAAATTTCTCATCATTGACAGTGTCTGCATACAGTAAGTGCTTGGTAAATCTTAGCCAACATCAGTTCTCTAGAATCAAAGATGCCGTCCTAAAACAATATTATCTTCTCTTTTGTAGGGGCTTACTATGCGCCAGGCGTGATGCTAAGCATTTTCTACAGAGGAAGGAATTTCTTTGAATCATCCTAACCTCACTGAGGGAGGGAAGATGAAGGGCAATGTCCACTACCTCCTCTTAATCTCTTGTTGCTTCTAACAATAGTTCATAAATTTTAGTCATTTACGTACTCTCTAGTAGAACTTTGCCACATCTGTGTAGCAGTTTTAAAACTCAAATTTATAGTTAAGTTTCTCTTAAGTGAGAATACACTGAAGTAGTAGGTTTGATGTGCCTAATTTTTTCTTATACACATTAAAACATTCATATTGGGGTAACTGTTTAGCTCAGTTGGTTAGAGCATGGTGCTGATAACACCAAGGTTGCTGGTTCGATCCCCACATGGGCCACTGTGAGCTGTGCCCTCCCTAAAAGAGTCAACTATGCCATCGTAGCGTGAAAGCAATGTGTAACCAATGACTATGGCTGTTCCCCAATAAAATTTTTTTTAAAAAACAGATTCATCATTAAAATTAAAAATTGTTAGTTTTGAAATATTCCAGGAAAAAACTAAGAACAAGACTGGAAAAAAATCCAGAAAGAAAAAATCAGATAGAACTAGATTGGCAAAACATTGACCACTGTTGAAACTAGATAATGAGTACCTGGGGCTATACCATTCTCTCTCTAATTTTATGTATCTTTGAAATTTCCACAATAAAATAGTTTTTTATAAAAAACACATTTGTCAAATCCAAAGGTTGGGGAGGAGAACATTGTTTGTCAGAGATCTAAAATTATCTCACAGTCTCCAAAGAAGCATCTGTCACACTTTGAGCAGCACTGGCCCCGTAATACCCACCAAAAGGTCAACATCATGAGGACACTCAGGCTTTATTCTCTCATGAGCTGCGTCCCCTGTGCTTAGAGCAACTAGCCACATAGATAAATACTCAATGAAAATTTGCTGAATCAATGAATGAGTGATTATCACACCTGTTATCCTCTGTGGCTCTTAGCTCTGTCTCCTTGGATGCCCTAGTCTGCTAATTCTCCCTTAAGGAGTGGGCAATAAATTAACTTGGATATTTTCACCTCAAAATGATTAGTATCGTAAAACTAGGACAGCCCCTGCTGTTTTTCCTTTACTGCTCTGCCATTTGGCTTGCCTTACTGTGAAAAAATACCTAGAAAGTTTCAACAAACTTCCACAATCACATTTGGTTGGCACATGTGACTGGACTTTTTTGCACTAAACAAGGCCAAATATATTAGATGATATTACTTAGCTACTGGTTTTTACTTTGTTGTTGTTGTTGTTGTTGTTGTTGTTGTTGTCAAAGAATCCCTTACCAGGTGCTGTTAAGAACAAGATTCAAACAGCTTAGGTGACATCAGTCTGAAAAAGGAGGAAGGGGCGAGGTGGTCTCAGGAGCCAGAAATGACTCTGTGCTTAGGACTAGGATGAGTACCGACACCAAGTGCCTGCTCGAAGCTACTCCAGAGCACATCCTCTCCCACTCACACCTGGAGCCAAGCGAACGCTACCCACTCTCTGCAGATATTCTCTCTGGGATATTCTGGGATCAGAGTCTGGTACCAAATTAGATACCTCAATTAAAGGTTGAATATACTAGAAGTCTAAATCTATCCAGGATAGAAAGGCTTTGGTGTGATTCCTTTATGTGTATATAATTAGTTATCCTAAAAGACAGTAACAGTGTGCTGCTTTATTATGCAAATCAATTAGTATTATGAAAAACACTGTGACAAATTATAACATTTTTTTTTCCTTGGCTGAAGGATGTGGGCCAAATTTGTATTAAAAATTCCTTATACCTTTTGAATCTTCTTACATATTCAGTGGAACTCTTTTGAATACAGAAACAATAAGAGAGATTCTACGACTATTTAAAGACCCCAAAGAGCAGAAACATAAAAAAAAGTCTGAGAAATTAGAGCAGCAGTTCTACTCGGCTGCTACAAAACACAAACACAGAAATTAAGCTTCTACTCTGCAAACAGTATTTCTTAATTGTTATTATGGAAATAGCTTTCTTGCTGATAGAACGAGAACAACCCATCAGCTTATTTTTATGGATCTTTTTTAGAAATGAAATGACTCAAGAATGGACACAGAATGAAGTGAGTGCAGGGTTGGTGGCTCGGCCACTTCTAATTAGCATTAGCACCAGGTGATGCATGGCCTGATGCCGTATTAAGCCAGTGCAACTGGACCACCCAAGACAAAGCTAGAGTAAACTAAACCTAAAGCATTTTTCCAAGCAAAATAATTGTCAGTTAGAAATTCACATGGATATAAAATGCAAGTGATCCCTGAACAAATGAAAAGATGCTCAATCTCACTCATAATGAAGATATTAAAATTAAAATAGTACTTTCTTACCTCTCTGCTGGTTTGTTGAAATAGCCTTTTAACAGCTCCCCCTGGTTCCATCTTGCAGATGAGCAACCTTTTAAAAACAAAGATCAAGTCCTGTCTTTCCACTGCTTAAAAATTGGCTTCCCAGTTCACTTAACAGGTATATTTAAACATAAATTAACATCAATGGAAAATAAATTATAACATGCTGCAATTTTTTTTTTTTTTACGATGTCTTAGAAATCTTTTCATGTTAGCCTGTATAGAAATCTGCCTCTATCTTTTTAGCTGCTGCATAATATTCCATAATATGGCTAAGGCTCATTTAGCCATTCTCTTATTAGTGAACATTTATATTGTCAATTTTTTGCTGTTATGAAAAAAGGCTGAAGTGAACATCCTATATGTGCCTTCTTGCTGTCACATGAGAGTGTTTGTCTAAGGAAGGCAATGAGAAGTCATTTTTTTTTAATTGTTGTTACTGCCAAGTTGTCTTCCAAACTAGCTGTGGAGACACCCCAGCAATGAAGTGTGAGACCTATTCACCCACATCTTTGCCAATATTTGCTTCTAGACGCTCTGGACTGTTCCACTATCCATTCTTGAGACTCATTATCATTCTTTAATTCTGGGAAATTCTAGTCTATTCTTCATTTATTTAAATACCGTATCCCTCCACCCTCTCCATTTTCTACTTGTGAATGGTGGAACTTTAGAACCTACACTTTTATTCTTAATTTTCCTTTCCTACTTACCATCATCTCCTCAGCTCTCTATACTGCACCATGGGAAAACTCCTTGGCTCAGTACTTCAACTTACAAATTTGTTCTTCAATAGTGTCCATTTTAAAATACCCGTTCCCACTCGAGGTCACTCCTTGGCGCGCGTCCTCGCGGTGCTGCCTCGGGGCAGGACAGCAGGTCAATGGTCCGCGTGGCTGAGGTCTCGCTGGGCAGCCATGGGGCCATCTGCGCAATGTGATCATGGGTGCCCCAGGCCGGCAAGCAAACCCTGTTGCTGTGCATCATCAAACACTTCGAGCTGAAGAAGTTCTCAAACGGGAATCTGCTCTGAGACAACATGCTGAGGGAAATAGGTGTGCTGGCCAAGGCTATCATGGACCTGGAGCAGCTCATCCAGACGCCAACATGACTCGGCTGACCCTTCAGGAGCTGAGAAATCTCCCCCAGGATTGCTAGCTTGTGTGGTTTCCCTAGGACACTCCCACAAGCTGAAGCCCTGGAGTTTATCAGATACACCTGGTGATGAACCTGAACATGCTCTTTGAAAGCTCATCAGGCAACACCTCGCTGTTTGTTGGGTTCATCCATCCAGTGGCTACGTCTCCAACCTCGAATTCAACCCTCCTAAACCTGTCCATGTGGACGATCTGACGGGAGAGCTTCTCATTAAGTGTGAGGATGATAGACCAGAGACACTTACCAAAACACTGAAGGCTTAGGAAGACAAAACAAAACCGGTCCTGCAATATTACCAGAAAAGGGGGTGTTGGAGACATTCTTCAGAACAGAAACCAACAGGCTCTGGACCCAGACACATGCTTTCCTGCAAACAAAAGTTCCACAAATGCACCAGAAGCACCAGTTACCCATGAGGGAAAATGCTTGTGATTAGCAAGATGAGAATCTTTACCTTCTTTCATTTAGAAGTTCGTCGTTCTAAAACCCCACCATGTATGAATTCTTTGAAAATTACATTAGTTTCATTTCTACGATTTTATTCAGATAGTAAGGCTAGGCCAAATGAGTCAGATACTAAGCTTTGTCTTTTGAAATTGTCTAGTGTGTTTCATCCAGCTATTTTCTATGGGTGTGTAATTCAAAAATATCAGAGATGTCTAAACTTTGAAAAATTCTTTTAGAGCAAAATTAAAAGAGCAATTGGTAGTAACCTAACTTTTGTTCAGTAAGAATAGGTGTTTGATAAGGTTTCCATATTTTTCTGGAAAAGTAAAAAAAAATTACATTATACTAATTTGGAGACAGTATCTCATCAGAGGCTTTTGTGTAGCCAGATGCAAAACAATAAATAAATAAAAATTCTAGCATGTGGGACTTGGTTTTGTGAGATGCTATTATCTATAAGATTCCAGATAAAAATAACTGGATTTACAGATCCATTGCAGAATGCAAATTTACTTTTTTCATCTAAGAAAATTATAAGGTGGCAGTATAAGCTATCTTTGTTTTGTTAAACATAGCTTTAGTTTACTCATATTTTCAATCTGCTATAAAAATATATCAAATAACATGTAGGAAAACACTTCTTTAATAGGACTTATTTTCTTTTGAAAATACATGTGCTCTTATGTTAGAAATTGACATTATGATATAAGTCCTTGGATAAGCACTAAAGCTGAATGAATTTTCTTTCATGGAAAATGTAATTGAAGTCTTTATGTTCTCAGATGTTACCCAGATTAAGAAATGTGTCCTTTAGGGCTGGCCGAGTGGCGCGTTGGTTAAGAGCTGGCTTGGGACACCAAAGGGCCCCAGTTCGCATCCCACATATGAGGGCCAGTGACACTGCCCTCTACAGCTAAAATGCTGAACACAGCTCAACCTGGAGCTGGGCAGTTGTGAATCTCCAGGACGGCGTAGGCTGCAGCCCCTGCTGCAGTGGGTTGCCATGGGCTACCGTGTGTAGCCAGCAGCCAACGTGAGTGGCAGTCCAGAAGCCAGCAACTGATCTGCCTCCCCGGGAAGAGTGCAGTGATGGTGCCAATTTGGGCCAGTGAAGCAACGTCCTCCACAACTAGATTGAAGAACAAAAGGACAGCAACTT
>NW_017731506.1:138744-172693 GCF_001890085.2 Hipposideros armiger
TCTGTTCCCCTTCCCCCAATTCCCCAGCACTGTTCCCATCCCCCAATTCCCCAATAAAAATCTTTAAAAATAAAAAAAAAGAAATGTGTGCTTTAAGATCTACTTGCCAGTTCTCTTTTTGATCCAGTGTATGGTATACTTTGATGAGTAACCAATTAAAGTATTAAAAAAAGAAGAATGAATGAAAGAAAATGTGTGAGACTATGTAAAATACGCATACTTTGTCATTAGGAAATAAAAATACATTAGGTTTGCCTGGTGAAATTTCCTTGACCCCTCCCCCCAAAAAAATCATAATTAGTAAATAGAGGTAGCAATAAAAATGCTTTCTATGACAAGTTAAAGGGGACCAGTAAAGTAACTGAGTTTGCTGAAGGTGGAATTCTTTATTCCTGATCAAAGAAATTGATACCTGCTAGTGTTCACTGACATCCAATCTTAAGGGGAAAATTTCTTGCCAGGTGTATAATCTGAGCAGTCATTTTAAAATCATTGTTTTCGATTCCTTAGTGGGATTAGGAGGATGCATGCTTATGTATTGTGGTCTGGTAGGAGAAGTGGGGCATTATGAGAGGTGGAGGAGAAACCTGACTATATCTTAAATGGTATATTTACTCTTATTTTGCTTGGTGCTAAATCAAATGAAACAAGTCCTTGTACAAGCTATTATTAACTGCCTTTGAAAATGTGGCCCATTTTGCTCCACACACTTACAATACAAATACAGCAAGTGTTTTTTATGTATTTTGGGGAAATACTTATTTTTCTTTCTTTTGATTTTATTTTTCATTCACTATCGGTTTTTCAAAATGGACCAAGTCTTTTTAAAGGGATACAGAAAACATTTCATTCTTCAAAATAACTTTCTATAATCTCTTATTGTAATATTATTATGTGCTTTCCAAAAAAGTGAACTACTAAACTTATGAACTGTCACTAGACACTAGATTATACAGCACACATTAGTCTTTATTATGATAAAATTAAATGTCAGGAAAAAATATTAGTTTCATCTGCTTATTCCATATTTTATTATAAGGATCAAATGTTAATCTCCATGATGTCTAGTCGATTTGTTTGTGACTGCCATAGCCTCAACATCTATCAGAAAAATTTACTTACCTATATTAATTCCTGCTTTGCTTGCTTTATTATTTATCTTGCTTGAGTGTTTGTTCATCCATTTTGTTGAGTTCGTCATCTTTTGTAGTGTTGGCATTCCTTGAATGTCTGGTGATCTTGACCCTGTAATCTTCTGTGTGATTGAGATTCTTCATTCATGAGAGACTACATTCCCGTGGGTGGGTGTCATCTTCTTGGGGAAAGTGCTGGTCTGAATTGTCCTCTGGCCTATCTATTCTCAGAGACAGCGAAGAAGGATTAAGTTATTAGGTGAGATTTCTCTGAGGTGTTCAGGTCTGTACCCCACTCCTCTGGCAATGGCCAGCCTCATGACGCATCTATGCTTGTCTAATTTGGGCTTCCTGGCCGTGCACGAGTCCTACCTGGAGGCTAACATTGTCACTGCTATTTGGCTCAAGGGCAGGTGGAAGGGAATCAATGAAGGATCTCTGGCCCTCCCGCAGCGTGCCCCAAGGACCTTCATGTTGATTGTCCTTGATCCTCTCCTGCTTCTGCCAACTGCCACAGCAGATGGTGCAGTCTTGGTGCTCCCTTCACCTTTTTGGCAAGTCTTCTGTGAACATTTTAGATTGGGCTTTCTATTTCTGCATCCCATACTTCAGGATTTATCCTGGTTTCTGGTTCACTACAGTTTCACATTTTATTTAGGATCACCAGTCAAGGCCCTTGCTGCACGAATGAAGAAGCTATAGGTTATACTTAGTCCACCACCCTGAAATGGAACCAGATTTCCTAATCCACCCTCAAAATACAAAGTCACCAGACCTCTTAGAGCTGTGGCTTTCAACTCTGGCTGCACTTTAGAATCATCTAGGGGAGCTTTAAGATAGCATACTGATACCCCAGAATTTTTATGTAGTTATCAGGGGTGGGGCCATGGTTATTGCTACACTTATTGTATTGTAAAAGCTCCCCAGCTTTTGCAAACCATATCCTAAAGTAACAGAGATGATTACATCTGAGAAGACCAGCTTTCAAAACAGTGTTCAGCAGAAGCTCAGAAACCCCTGGCTGTCTCAACAGCTGGAGCTTTCATCACAAAAGGCGCTGCCCTCCTTGTCACATTTTTTTCTCCCACATATGGATATTTAAACAATGGATAGTTTATCATTATTTTATCACCGCGTTTAACTAACATTTGTCATTTTATCTGTGTTGCTCACCAAATGCCACATCAAATGTCACTCTAGTTACTGATTGTTGGAAGCTTGTTTAAACACCTTTTCCTGTGTGGCTGGTTGTTCGAGTTCTCTGATATCTCTGTTGTGTTTAAACTCAGTTAATGAGGCTCATTTTCAAGTGTGCAGGTTGAGAAACCAACTTGCAATGAGATCATGACATATTTGCTTTATGTTTTCTAGTCTTCAATAGCTTTTGTTTGGTCCTAATGGAAAATCTGAAATAAGCCAGTTCAATGGATTTTGAACTTAAGGTGATCCAAAACACAATGCATTCTCTAGAAAAATAGCTACATTTTATGTTAGTAACTTACATAAGCTAAAATGGAAACGTGTTTATGTGCAATTGTGGGATGTCCTTATTTTCCAATTAGGCCTACCAGTCCAGGCCCATGGTCTTATAAGGTCCTTGCGTACTTTTGGTGGTTGACCATCTAGACAACCTTACAATAAAGACTTCACCTGCAAGGGGTAGGAAAACACCAGGTAAGCAGATTGAATATTGAGTGTGAAGAGAGTGCAGGCGGTGGTGAGGGGAGGGTGGGGAAAAGTATTCAAAATTGATGATGGTGATGGTGAAGGACAACAAAGGGTCTAGGATTATGCATAGGTAATCAGAATGGTGTGTCGAATGAAGAGGACATCAGGCCACATGGATACAGGATTTGGCTGCTTTTAAACTGTAAGGCTTTGAGAATTTATCTGACATCTCACTGATCCAGTGTTGTATAGGAGGCAGACACCCACCCAATTATGATTCTATGGGGAAGAGAAGTCATGAAGTAGAAGGAACAAGGAGGATGTAAGGTTAGATGTTGACTGGAAAGACACTGGGAAGAGTATAGGAAATTGTTTATTTGGCAGGACATGGGACTTAAGGGTGGATTAAATTAGAAGAAAACCTTTAGAACTAAGAAAGAAATTAGAAAATACAGTAAGACCTTGGATTACAAGTAACTTGGTTTGCGAGTGCTCCGCAAGACGAGCAAACATTTCTATTAGGTTGGTACCAAAGTAATGGCAAAAACTGCTATTACTTTTGCACCAACCTAATAATACATTTTAACGAGTTAAATGAGTGATGTCTCGCAATATGAGTAGTTTGTTTATGGAACAAATTATGCTCACAAATCGAGGTATTACTGTATTAGCAAGAGAATTGATGGAATTGTGATAGGAGAAAAAAGAAACAGACCCACACTCAGAAGGAATGTGTCCTGCCTTCTTGATGTTTGTATTTCTCCTTATAAAAAAAAAAGAGAAAAATAATTCCTACTATATTCTTTGAGCTCTGAGACATTGCTAAGCACCATTAACTAAGGTTAAGTAAAGCGGTCCAGGTAATTTACTTTAAAGTAAATAAGGTCTTAACAGGGTTTTTATCTAACAAGAATAGGGTCCAATTCCTGGAGTCATTACCATTTGGAATGGCCATTTTATGGGGCTTTAACAGGTGGAAACGTTGCATAGGATATGTCTCCAAATGTGATCATTTCAGAAATTGAGAATCGGTAAAAATTTTTAGCAAGTTTAATAATCCTAGAATCTTCCTTTTCTTAGTCTCCATGACATTGCTCTCAAAAACAAGCAAATTTAAGCAATAAAGCAATTAGATGACATTTCTGTATTTATAAGGAGCTTGGGCTCGAAGTTAGCCTTTGCAAGTGACAACAAGGTTAAGAAGATTTAGGCTATAACAACTATAGTCTGACAGCAAAGTTTTCAACTAAATTATAGTGTGCTAGCAGCTGTCTTGTCATTTAAAATGTCCTCACAAATGAAGTACGCAGGGATCCTCTGGAGCTGAACTATTATCAGGAAGCTGTAATGACTGGTCAGTCCCAGAGAGACTGCAAATACTGTCCAATGCTACTTCTGCATTTTGGGCATCAGAGGAGGGGAAATGTCCAGTTCTGAAAACAAAAACCCTAACAACAAAAAAAGCAGCAACACATAAGAACAATCCAAGTCTTTTTCAGGGACACTGTCCTTCTATTTACATGGCTTTATGCTTCTGGTCTCCTGTTGGATATGCTATTTGATATTTTCTTTGCCTTAAGAAGAGCTTGTGGGGCAGCTGGTTAGCTCAGTTGGTTAGAGTGCAGGCTCATAATACCAAGGTTACTGGTTTGATCCCTACATGGGCCACTGAGCTGCACCCTCCACAACTAAATTGAAACAACTTCTTGAATTGGAGCTGATGGCTCCTGGAAAAACACACTGGTTCCTCCCCTCCCCCCCCACCAAAAAAAAGTCCCAAGCCAAATTACACTTGTTACATTGAATTATACCAAAGGTCCAAATCTCAAAATAGAAGATATAGTGCCACCGTTACAATCTCCCCTGTTTTATCAGTGGCTAAACTCAATCTAAAAAAAAAAATGAGGCATATAAGAGGGCAGAGAGAGTAATGATTGTCTATAGCAAGGCTCGGTAGTAATCAAATATCTTTTAGTCCAGCAAACCTTCCTCCTCACCCTCTACAGAGCGATCTCTAAAAGTTTTCTCTAATACAATAGGCACTTGCCACATGTAATCCTTGGACATTACTCAGCATTTGTTGCACTGGAATTTTGCAATACTTTTAACAACTACTTCTCCTTGTACTGCCCCTGCTGCTTCCAGGAAGGGGCCTCTCTTCTGTACTCTGATGCATTACAGCTGCAGATTGCTCATCACCATGTGGCCTTTTCAAGTCAGGAGCCTTCTTTCGTCACGTCTCACATGTGTTTGCTAATAGTCATGTAATTACCCTTTCCATGACCTAAAGCTGAACAGCCAACTGAGCATTACAGGCTCCAGGAAGATTTAGAACTTAGCCATTGGTCCTACAATCAACATGAGCTATATGTTCACACAAGTGTGTGTGGTGGGGGGAGGGTGCTTCATCTACAAACACATGTTCTAAAAGTGTAAAAATCCCAAATATGCCTCAGTCTTGAGCTGCAATAGTGAGCTTGTGCAATTTTAGGAAACTACACGCTCTGTGCAGTGTATTAGGGAAGACCCGCCACAAGTATGTGTCTGCTTAGTATTCAGACATCTGGTAAATTCCACTTCCTCCCACCTCCGTAAAGACACAGCATGCTGCTGATGTGTGGATCTCCAAAGCCCTGCTGAACAGTCAGCTCAATGGGTTTGTGTGCTCATTCCGACCCTTACAACAGCCAAATGGAGGCTCACTGAGGCTTCGGATGAGGGGTCACAGTCTCCCTGGGAATAAACTTGATGACTTGCTATTATGTTCTGATTGCCCTGCCCACACTCCCCACCTATTTTAGATAGCACATGACTCTGACTCACAAAAAAGAGCAAAGAACTACACCATGGCTTTAACAAGCTGCTCACCCACTCCCTTGGGCAAGAGCCCGAAAACACTCAGGTCTCTGAGCGATGACAGTGAGGACCCTTCTCTCTCTCTCTCTCTCTCTGTCTCTCTCTCTAGTATATATATCCATACACAGACCCAGTGACTGAGATCACCAACATTCAGCAAAAAAACAAGCAAACATGTAAACATATCTCCCAAACATACAAGTTGACAACTTATGCAAGAAGGTGGGGGCAAAAAAAAAAAAGGCATTTATAGCTTGATGTCTTCTATGATATAGTTAGCTATGCCCAGATGCTGTGGGTGGGAAGAAGCCTGAAAGGGTCCACATCAACAGGGGTTCTGAGGCGATCGAGGAGGTGCACGCAGGGCCTTCTTAAAGGGGCCAATGGCTCCAGGTGATGTCATAGAAAGAAAGCCACACAGTCACGCTCCCTTCTCCCTGGCATCTTTCCTCTGTTAGGTTAATTCTCAGAGGTTGTTTCAGTGAGAGCGCCTTTGGCTGCCACTCACATATATGCTCAAATAAATTGTGTATTGTGTGGGGCAGCAGGGAGAAGGGAGAGTGCTCTCTCTAGGAACGAAATTATCTTGGGAATTCAGGAATTGTTAACAATCAGACCTCACTAGGAGCAGGAACTGGGACCCCTCAGAAGCCCTGCATGGCCAGATCTGAGCTCCCTCCTTTAGTACAGGGTTCACAGGCTCCACTGCCTTTGGGGGGAAATACACATCAAACAGTGGGTACAAATGGAAAATTGCACACGACCTTCAGGCTCAGGGCCTGGGGAGCAAAAGAGAGTTGTGGGGACTCTGCGCCACTTACATAAAACAGAAGCCTTTGTTCATCGTGTCTCCTGTAAGTTTGCTGGAAGTTCTTCCATTGCTCTGAGCAGAACCCTACAGGTTGCAGGTGAATTTGGAGCATGCCCATTGGTGCTACTGAATGGACACTCATGGGAACCTATGTACAGGTAAGCTCCAATGGTCTTTGAACGTATGTTTCAAAAGTCTGAGAAGTCCCAAATTCACCTCAGGCCTGGCCTCTCTGTTATCTTCACGTTCATTCTTTGGCCGTCACAATTTTCATGCAGTTTGCTCTGAAAGCTCATCCATTTTAAATTGTGAAATATTCCAGTGTTTAACTATTGGCAATCATTTCAAATTTAAAACCCTGTGAGCCAAACAAAACATGTTGTGTATCGGCTATGTCCTGTGGGTGGCTGGCTTGCAGAAACGGGTACCCTGATGCCTTAGCGTACATTCCACATATGTGTGTTCCCTTACGCCCCTCAACCATATTGGCAAATTCTGTCTGTCTCTGAGTTCAGAACCACTAAAGTGTAACTTAGTTGGTTTCTGGCTCGGTTCAGGGTCATACCTGGTCTAATCACATGGTGGGTAGGATGGCACTTTCCAGAAGTTGTAGGTGAGGAAGTAGGCATGGCAGATAAACTGAGTAACCGTTGTTGACATTTCCAGATTCTGTTTCCTCTTTGGGTCATGTTCTTGAACTGAGAAGAGAGAAGAGCAGGTCTTACCTGAACTTTCCTAAATAAAAGGAGTTGGCAATGATCGGATGCCCTGTGGAAATTTCCTAGGATGTGTGGAGGTGGATAGCTAACTCTGACAGGGACCCCAGCTGTCGCCGCTCCACCCCTTACTTCTCTCATTCAGTTTCTGAGAACAGAGATGAATATGGGCCATCACCTGAGCTTTTCCTACGGCTGAGGTTGACTTCCTGTCTCGTTTTTCTTCACATTCCCCAACTATACCACTCCTCCTTACTAATGTTTATTTGGGACTAGGTCAGGCCTGATGGCCTCTCCTGTAGGAAGCATTCCAGAATATTCTCTCCCCAGTAGGAAAAAAAATCAGCAATTGTCAGTTTCTGAGGCGAGCGACTTGTCTTCACATAGTCCTCATTTTCAAGAATGGTGAAAAGGGCTGGCGATGTTGTATTTCTCTCTGCTTGCTTGGTCTGATCATATAGTTTGCATTCTGATCCAGCATTTCCAAGTCTCTGTACACTCCACTCAATCTGTGTATTATGAAAGACAACATTTCTCCGTCTTACAAAGATATCTTTTAGAACATCCTATTTCTGGAAGGTGGCACCAATGGTCTTTGCTGCTCCTTCTACGCATAGCAGAGCACAGGAAAGCCCTCCTGATTTGGGGCCGGAACACACAAGAGTGGGTCCAGCTCTCCGTTTACTGGCTACTCTGAAATTTTGTAAAAACAGAGGCAATAATGGAATAAAAATAGATTACACTGGCTCCCTTAGGTTTGGGGAAGGAGTTATAAAGCCCTTAGGAAAACGTTTGAATTAGTTTACCTCTCTTCCGTCCCAGAAATCTAGACTGGAAATCTATCCAGGCTTGGGGATACACCTAAGAGCATGTGTATGTTTTCTAGTCTCAGTCTCTTTTCAATTCCAATACTAGGGATATCCACCAGTAACCCAAAGACTCTAGAGTCAGCCCCAAAACTTTTGGTTATGGTCAGGGAGCCTCTAATCTCTAACACTTCAAAGAAGGATCATATACTATAGGGGCAAATTGCTAGTCTCCCTTCTCCCTTTCATTTACTATTGGGAAATTTGAAGCTTGAGAGTCTACACTGGGGTAGTGGGCATTTAATCGTCTGTTGATGATCTCCTCCTGACCCTGATAACAACACACTAGTTTTCCTTTGAAGCTTCCCTCGCACCCCACGCACCCACCCCCAATCTGGCATGACTCTGGCGCCAGGCCTGGGTACCAGGTATGGGCCTAGAAGATCACACGGGCAGTGATTGGTTTCAAAGATGGAAATGTGTCCCAAACTAAATCAGTGAAAACCAGCCCTGACATTGTTGGAACTATAGAGAATGAGGTGCCTGAACCTGGAGTTGCTAAACTGGTAGTTGAAACCCTTGGTGACCATCTTTACCACCTTGTAGGGAATGAAATTAATACCAAGGAAAGCAGGGTTGAGGGAGAGGGTTAGTGACAATGTCCTTTGTGTACTGTTTAAAGCCCTTGACCTACCTGCCTGAAATCACCCGCTGAATTTCCCAGTTACATGGATCAATAAATCCTGATTTTCCTTTAGTCCAGTTTGAATTGGGCATGTATTTCATAATCAAAACGGTTGGAACTAATACACCTGGTCTCGTGACAAAGTCCTCAACCCCATATTTTCCACAGATTTCTCCTTTCACCTCTCAGACTTTATCAATTCATATCAATCTATGTAAGATTCCACCCTTGAAAGCCACCCTGAACGTGCTACCCTTTAGATGTGAGTTTTCTTGATCATCTTATAGCAATTCTTTCTGGACCATGGAGTGGCCAAGGTTCAGATTTTATCATTGACGTATGCAGCCAACAGCTAAGGTTATTTCTTACAGAAACAACTGCCCTAAAATTGAAGCACCAATTGGGCTGCTCTTGAAGGCTTCACAGGGCCTTGAGATCCTTTAGAAACAGATGTCACCTGTTCTGCCGTGTGCCTCATAGCACATGGCTGTTGTGCTGCTCTCTCCCTACAGAGCTCTCATCCCACCCTCATTAGCAGAGCTGTCATGCAGCAGGAAAGAGTCAGAATAAACCTTTGCCTTCATTTGAAGCCTGAGTAAATAAACTCCCAGACATAAATGCCAAGTCCTGTCAGAGCACATGTGCCCTCATTCATCTGCAAGAAACAAACAACCTGGTGAAAACCACTTGGAGGCCCTGAGTGTTTCCAGGATGGTGTGTTCAGGCAGAATATCAGTCTTGTCACCAGCGAGGTGGACAGTATCCCTAGCTCGCTCGGCCATTCCTGGGAGGTTCTCTCCTGTGTTCTGGTCTCCCCTACCTTCTGCATGGGCTCTGGGAAGACTACACTCGCAGTCAGCAACAGTGCACATTGATGGAAGGGAGAGAGGCAGGAGGAAGGAGTGAGAATGAAAGAGATGGGGAGGAAGAGGGAGAGGAAGACAAAGACAAGGCGATGGGAGAAGGACCACACCTTTATTGTGACTATTTAAATTAGAACAGACTGGAAATCAGACTGTACCTTAAATATTAAGATAGTGATACTGAAGAAAATTTAATGAGTGCAAACTCCTCATGCTATTAATTTATAAAATTAGGCTTTGAGCAAATGTGTGCTACTGAAAGTAATTTTTATTAGTATAAAGACAGATAGGAGAGAGAAAATTCAATCTATACAACAATATATACAGTGACTAGTAAAAGTCTCCCTCCACACTAACTTCCTTCCTGGCCCTCTCTCCCTTTGGTTAACAGGTTTTTGTTTCCTTCTAGAAAACAAAAACAAAAACAAAAAAACTTATATATATATATTTAAACCACATGTTCTTTATATATATATATATATATATATTTATATATTTATATATATATTTTTTATATATTTAAACCACATGTTTTTTTATAGCTTACTCATTTTTACTCAGTAATACAAACTGATGCTCTTTCACAGCAATGCACACAGATCTATCTCACTCTCTGAATGGCTGCCTAACATCCCACCTAAGACTCCTTCATGTAACCAGTCCCCAAGCACAGATGCTTTGCTTGTTTACAGTGTTTGCTCTTGCAAACAATGCTATTTCTTAGTGTATCTACAGGGTGAAGTTCCCACTGGATTTGCTAAGTCAATGATTCCATATACTTTAATTTGTGATAGATAATATCAAATAGATAGTGCTTTATTTATGACCAATCAATAATCAGTTACCTGTATCCATTATCATTAAGACTCTGTGCATATAAACTAAAAACCTAAAGTAATTTTGGCTTAATCACAGGAAGGTTTATTCTCACTTTGCAAAATCGTCCCAAAACAGGCAGTTCAGAGAGTCATCAGTGACCTAGGCTTCTTCTTTCTTTCTGCTCTGCCATGTCAGGCGTGTGGCTTCCAGCCTCAAGGCCATCTCGTGGTCCAGAATGGTCCAGCTCCACCTTACAACTGCATTCCAGGCAGCAGGAAAAAGAGAGGGAGAACGGAAGAGGGGCACACCTCCTAGAAGCATCAGCTCCCTCGAAGGAGGCTTCCAGAAAGCCCCACATAACATTTCTGCTCACATTGCAATGGCCAGAACTAAGCCACATGGCCAAACCTTGTGATAAGGAGGATGGGGAAGGTTTGGATGGCAGTGAAACCTGCCAAACAGTTAGGATTCAGCTCCTGAGGGAAAACAGGAGAAGGCAGCAACTAGCCTCTCCCACACATCATTACTCAGCTCGATAAATTCCAAAACGCTTCTTTCCAATTTTTAGCAGAAAGAGCTGGATTTACACATTTAAAACAAACAAAAATGCTCCCCTACATCTCCTATCTTCTTGCGGCTCTGTTTCAATTCTCTGTTAATGTGGGCATTTGGATACCTTCATCCTAGAGCCATAGGGACGTTCATCTGTAGGAGCAAAGCAGGTGTGTAGCTCTGAAAAGTTCCTGGTATGTGGCACTAGCATCTGTCCTCACAAGGAAAGCTTTGGCTTCATGTACAATGAATCCCCATGAACTCACCATCTAGCTTTGGCCACTATACACTTAGGGCCAATCTTGTTTCAGCAAGCTCTCTCCCACACCCCCACATTTTTTTGAAGAAAACTCCAGTCATATAATTTCATCTATAAATATCTCAGCATGTATCTCTAAAAAAATAAGGATTCTTAAAAAAATACCACAATGCCATTAGCACATGTAAAAATAATAACTCCTTAATACAAAAAGTCAGGGTTCAAACTTTCCAAGTCTTTTAAACTTTTTAACAATTTGCTTGAATCAAGAATCCAAATAAGATCCCTACACTGCAATTGGTAGATGTGTTTAGGTCTCTTTTTTAACTTGTACGTTTCGCCTCCATCTCTTCTTTCCTTACAGTTAAAAGAAATTCATTATGGACAATTTAAAACACATATGAAAGCCTATAGGCATTTCGATTGGCAACCAGTGGTCTAACTCGTACTCAAATCTGCCCCCTTTTCTGCATTTCCAACCTTCCTCCTCCCCTCAACGCCATCTGCCTGGGCCTTGGTGCATACGCTCTTGGGTAACCTCAAGGCTTCAGAAATGTCCTGGGTCTGCTTAAAGCCCTGTTTCCTGGTTCACATTCTCCATCTTTTCCTGCTATAGGGGCACCCTTTCTTCATTTGGCTCCTGCCTCCTGGATTCGTCCCTGCTCACATGCCTCAGTGTTTCTACTTTCAACCTGCCTTGGTTGCTAGTTGCTACCTCTTGTTCCTGGATCCCAACTTGGCTCTCCCTTCCCCAGTTTGAACCTACCCACTCTCCAGACTGTCATTTCCAATAGACGCCACATACCCATTTTGCCAACACACACACACACACACACACACACACACACACACGCAGACACACTATCATCACCACCACCAAAGACATATGAGTTCAGATAATTTTTTCTTAATTAGTCACATTAAATGATCATCATACCTCCTACTTCCTTCTGTCCTGAAGAAATTAACTGCCTAGTGAGGCAGTGAAACGGATCAGGGTATGCATGATGACAATGTCTCTCCCCACCACCTGAAGGTGATCACAAATGTCTAACCTGGTGTGGAGATCTGGTATTCGGGCTAACAGAAATTGCCCAGGCTGTTGAATAATCAGAATTTACTGTACTTATTTATGCATAATGGATATCACGATATAAGTTTAAGTTGGTGGCAAAGACAAAATCATACTCATTTCACCAGGCTTACTGGGTAAATGATACTTTTAAAATCCTGGAGTTGAATCTGCGCAGTAGCCAGAGAAGGGCATGACAACAAAAGGAAGAAACAGAGTCACTTTTCAAGTTTGCTCACTCGCTCTGCTTTTTCACCCTACCTGATCCCCAATGTTCTTGGCTATCTGTACACAATGATCTCCCAAAATAATTTTCTCCCTAGGAGTCTCTAGCTCTGCTCCCTTCAACGGAGTAAACGAATATCTTTCCAGTGGCTACCCTTCAGCTGAACTTTCTGCATTCCAGAAATAGAGCGTGGCTTTAGCCAGCTAATCCTGTATCCTACAAACTGCCCCAGCAGGAAGGGGCAGGCTGCTGACATGGAGTCTTATATAAGACCCTCCACATGAGGAGTAGCGCCGGGCAGAAGCAGGAATGCGCCAGGCAAGGCCTCACAGCTGTCCTTGCGCTCTCCTGTCCACACCATGTGAGCTGCTGCCCGCTTGGAGTGGGTCATTTAATCTCCTGTTATTTTTACTACAGCTCTAGCTGCTAGTTTACTAGAAAATCCGAGGGAAGGTATCCTTCCACCTGCTATATCCCGATCAGGGAAGCGAGTAACCTTTGAAAGAACAAAGATCTTGAAACAGCTGGAGGACTAGGAAAAAAAACCCAGTCCTCCCTCCAACCACTCAGAAACGCACACGTCAAGAGTTGATTTTGGTGCCATGGCCTCACATGTGGCAGTTATTGAGGCACAGAAACTTTGTGAACCAGGGGGCCCTTAGTAAGAAAGATTGCCTAGTGTAACTCTCTTATAAGCCTAGTTAAAGGATGTTGGGTTAAATGTCAAATATATATTTCCACCTCCCCAGGAGCACTTCCATGGATACAGGAAGGAAGGCGCTAGGAGAACAGCCGACACACACATGCTTCTACTCCATTTCAGATTCTGGAAGAACAAAACTGAGGTGTGGGGGTAACCTGTCGCTCTACTTCTCCATTCTCTTCCTAGCCCCTATTTCCATGGAAAAATCAAGAGAGGTGACACTACAGATAGCATTAAAGATACCATATCTGGTGAATGCAGATAGAGTTGAAAAGTAGGTGATCTGACAAAATATTTTCCTCAAATGAATGCATTTAGCTCTGTTCAGCTTCCATTCACTTATCCATGTTATCGTTGGTAGGCTATTTTAAAAGGTAAAAAAGGAGATGGCCAGATGGCTCAGTTGGTCAGAGGGTGTGCACTTAACAAGGTTGCAGGTTCGATTCCCGCATGGGATGGTGGGCTGCGCACCCCCCACAACTAGATTGAAACAACGACTTGACTTGGAGCTGATGGGTCCTGAAAAAACACACTGTTCCCAATAAAATTAAAAACAAAAATCATGTATGTTAAAAAAAAAAAAGGCTAAGAAAGGAAAAGGTCATTTACAAATACATGCAGTCTTGCTATCACAATTTGAGCCACCAGACCTTGCCAAAGGAAGCTGACCACAGATCCTTTCCCTGCAGGCACAGATGGCAGCTCTGAGAGCAAGAGGCTCCACTGGAACTGGCAGCAAGGCCCCATCTCTCTTATTCAATTGTCGAGCATGCTTGGTTATGGAGCAACTTTCAGTGGAGGTCTTCACCTGCACATGTACAAATAGCTCCTTTAATTCATATTTAATATCTACATATGTAGATTTAAGACCTCTTTTTAAACACCACGTTTCAGAAACAACTCTTCATAAGGACCTACAATTGATTGGGGGGGGCGGGCGGGCGGCAATGAAAAACGGGCTAGAATCAGTGCAGGTACATATTTAACAACCAGCTCTCCAGGGAAATAAAGCTCTGATTTGCAGTGTTTGCCATTTTCCATGGTGTTAATACACCCGCCTTGGCCACGTTCAAATTACTAACCTAACTTCATTGAATGTGGAGTTGGAAAGAGATGCACACAATTGGCTCTTGAAGGCCAGCAACAGCACACAGCTAGCTGGAATGGTCAATAACGAGTCATTTCTGCCCTCTCTAGGGCATCTTACATTTCTTAGATGAGTGCAGAACTACTGTTTTGTATTACATTGAATTTAATTCATTTTATCTTCACTGAAAAAAGGGAACAAGTCAGGTCCTTTTGGGATCAGTCTTGTGCCTTGGTCTCTTTATTGTTCAGGACTAACTTGATTCTTACTTTGGGAATCTGCTGAAGTCCAGACAACGTTGGGCTGATGTAAGAACCTGTGGACCCAAGAGAACCAAACGGCACAATGATTGAGGATAAAATTTAGAGTCCCAACTGGGTTTGAAGTCGATTCTATTAGGAATAAAAGGTAGGAGATATAGGGCTCTATGACCTTTCCTTGGATTAGTTTCCATGAACTCTAAACTTGAGTAAAATAATAACATAACAAGTTCATTGGGTAGCTGGGAAGGTTAAACAACCAAATGTATGTAAAACATTTAGCTCAGCATTTGGCACATGGTGTGCCACAACGAGTAGTGATGATTATTATTATTGCTATTACTTGGGTTGGTTTCTATCCGAGCACTGTCACTACCTCACTAGTTTATGAAGCCCCTTCTTGTGAAACGATCAAGGCATCTGCTTCTTGTGCCGCATGTCCAGAACCACCAAGCAGGGTGTCTCACAAGGCAAGAAAGGCCTAGGGTGGGACATCAGGTATCGACCCTTGTAGTTCCATAGCCAATCATTTTTTTAGAAGAAACAGCACAACAGACATCTCCAGCAGTAAGACCATGCCATCGATAAACAGGGGGCCTTTGGAAGTGGACCCAGTATGTTCAGAGCTTCCAACGATTCCAGCCTGAAGCTGGCTCCTGGGTAGAAGCCTTCCCCTATGTTCACCGGTCTTGCAGTCCTGCTCTTTACCTCACCTGCCGCTCCTCGTCCCTTGGCCCAGGCTCTCCCCACTATTCATGCCTGTGCTAAAATCCCCTAGGTCAGGCACTATCCACAAAGCTGATGGCTATCCTTCTATTTATGTGTCAGGGGATGGCTTCAAACCCCTTTACTTCCATATGTGTTCTGACCTTATCTAAAGCCTCTGAACAAGGCAGGGATCTTACGACTCTCCCTTCATACATAAAATAGTGTCCCAGAGAGGCGAGGGACTTAGCCAAAGGTCAGACGATGTTTGTGGCAGAGCTGGGCCACTCTTGGCTTTACGCGTGCCTCCTGCACACCTTTTCATAAAGCTAGCATTCTCACCAAAAGCCTGTTTTCCCTAGCAAACCCTGAGCTGGACAGCAGCCCCATTCCAAGGCCTGCACCGTCAGGATGATGAATTTTACTAGCTCTCCCCAGTCTGTGTCTGAGCATACTGTTCCCATATTACCTTTGGCTGAAATATCTTTCTGAGCTTTACTAGCTCTATGTGATGAGAGCATAGCTGAGGCCCCTGTGCTTCCCTAAATGGACTCTTAGCCTTGTGAGTTATGTAAAGGCTCTGAAACTCTCAGAGGAAAATCATTAAAAAAGCACTAGAGCTGGGAAGGACCTGAGGGATGCCCTAGCCTGGCTTCTCATCACTAATGAATAAGTAAAGACGGAGCTCGAGGACATGGACCAAGTCCCCTGCCTGGTTGTCCAGTGGCTGGAGGGGGCCTAGCTCCCAGGCCTCCTGACTCCCTGTGCACTGCTCTTTTACCTGAGGTCAAGGCTGTTTCTTAGACTTCTAATCCTCTTCTGAAGAGTTGGGATTTTCAGCTGTTTTTTAAGAAGGGGGAGAGAAAAAGAGGGCATGGTCATCAACCCAAATATGGAAAACAAATATAAGGTCTTCCTTTTCTATTGTAAAAGCCTGCTATTTCTTTATGCACTATGCCCAATGCAAAGAAGATTAGAAAATGTCAGCTAAGGTAAACAATATTTTATGCATAAGACATTACACCTTTAAACATTCTGGGGTATTTTTCTTTAAATATATGTGAGGACTAATTCCTAAGCAATGAGAATGCCTTTTTCAAATGAAACCAAATGTCTGAATGAAGAGAATAAACACCATGCTCAGAATGTTTTGGAATTCTTCTCGGTGAATTTTCTTTAGAATCGATGGCCGTTGTTGGCATGTCTTCAGTGACATGATCCCTCTCTTGGTGAAACTAGACTCTTAGTGCCTTCCCTGGCAAAGGCCACCAAAAAAGGCTCCATTGTCCTTCTTCATCTCTCCACTGTGGAGATTCTGAGAATGATGACCATTCACGTGAACATGAGTGTTCTTCCAGCCGTGAGAAAGTCTGTCAGTCTTGGAAAGCCTGTTGTGCTTGAGACAGAGAGAGACTCAGAGCTGGGCTTGCTCTCATCACCAAGAGGGCAAATCAGTCTCCCTTCTAGACCGGAGAAAGAGTTCCAGTGAGGTGTGATGGGAAGTCCCATTCCTTGCTCCTTGCACTCTTCTGGACTGCTTGCCGAGGCTAAAATTTTCTTTTCAAAAGGGTTGCATATAGAAGACACTTGGCAGGGAGAGAGATTGCCAAAGTAGTGAAGCCTTTCATTCTTCAATAAAAGATTTTTTTTCAAGAAATTTTATTGGGGAACAGTGTGTTTTTCCAGGACCCATCAGCTCCAAGTCAAGTAGTTGTTTCAATCTAGTTGTGGAGGGTGCAGCTCAGTGGCCCATGTGGGGATCGAACTGGCAACCTTGGTGTTATGAACCTGCGCTCTAATCACCTGAGCTAACCAGCCGCCCCAATAAAAGATTTTTTAAAAATTAAAGGTAAACACATGGTTGAGTAACCTAGTTAAGGGAGAAAGTAAGCTTTCAAACAAAAAAAATTGTGTTCAGAACCCATTTTCAGAGCCTCCCTTGTTAGGATGGTGTGGAAAGCTGGAGAAATCAGGAAGTATGAAACACTTTCAAGAGAAGGAAGAATGTCTATTGATGGTGAGGGAGAGCCCTTTAGGGCTCTTTTTCTCCTGGTTTAACCAGGACAGAAATGTAATAATGTTAGCTGAGGAGGATTTATCACATAGCTAATGAAGCTTCAGCTCAGGTTTCCTCAATTGCACAGGCTCCTTACAAGGAGCTAATTTTATGTTTATAAATTTGTTTTCTTTTTCTTAAAGAAGGCACTCCAGATTAAATAAGTCTTAGCCCCACAAAATCTGGAGTAGCCCCTGCATGTGCCAGGTAGAGAGTCTGAGTTACAGAGTTACATGTGTAGGCCAGTCTGATGTGGGACATGGACAAAAAATGCTTAGAGCTGGTCCTTTTACTGGAGTGTGCAAGAAGTACCACATCTCTCTTTTCTATGAATCCACCTGATTTTCACTTGGAAGCCCCACCCTGATGGGTTACACACACACACACACACACACACACACACACACAGGCGCGAGCGCACGCATGCTACCCTGAGGATGGCTGCCCTACCCATGCTTGAGGCACAGGATTTCTTCCAGGACCAAGAACCCCAGAGCATGTGACTCCATCTCCTCAGTCACATCATACAACCATCTCCCTGGAGGACTGGCCGCTCCTAAACCCAAGGAGGAGCACATTGTTCCCCAAGACCCACAGACCTCTTCCTTCTTCTGCCACAAGAGAACTGCCTCTTCACTACGCAGCTTCCACCAAGACACTTGCCTCGTCTCTTTCCTGTTCTTTTATAATCTCTATATATTTTTGCCTACTCTGCCCATAGTATGATGATTAGCAAACCAAATGGTAGTGAATTTCCATGGGGTAGCTGGCCCTGATCAGAAAACTCTCTCAAGAAGAGGGCACTTTACATTAGGTCCTTTTAGTACAGATAAGTAAAGGGGAAAAAAACAGTACCTTTCCATATGAAACGAGAATGATTGTTGCTATAAGGTCACATGTTGTCTGTCTAGCTGATTCTGCCTCCTCATGTTTCCAATCACTGGGAGAAAAGGCTGTTCTAATCCGGAAAAGAAAGTCCTTTGTGTATTTAGTTGGAGCATTGAAGAACACAGCTGCCAAGGAAGACTACAGGCTGCATATAAAGGAGTGCTCCTTTTATGCTTGATCCCAGGGCCAGCAGAAAAACTCCCTCAGGGAGTACCCAGCACTTTACATGGTTGGCCTCGCTACAAACCAGGTTTGCTTTTCAGCTTTATACTTAGTGAGTCAATATTTGCAAAAGTACTGCAAATATCACCCCAAGGAAATGTTATTACTGTGCTCCTTTAGCCTTGTTTTTATTGTTTTCCTACTCCAGATTCATTATACAGTCTCTTATCAGGGAGTTTGAAGCCTGGTATAGAATAATATACAGTTGTGCAAAAATAGCCACACAACCCCCCACCCCCGTTCACAGCTGACCGAATGAACCTTGACCTTTTCTTGTTCCCTTAGTCAGCAGAATCACCCCAGTCCCAAAGGGCAGGAGAGCTGACCTGTGATCTATGCAGCTTGGTATGCAGGGGTGGTCCAGCCATAGGTAAATTGAGGCCAGCATAAAGAAAGGTGTGCTCTCTGAATAGCGATCAGTGCTCTGTTGTTTTTTTTCATTTGTTTGTGTTTGGTGCATGGTTTCCAATTCACTTGAATCTATTTCACATTAATGGAACACACAGGTGCATCAGAGGGTCTTGTGCTCGGAGACATGATGAAGTAGATTCGGTGATGAATAAGATCTTTGGGGAAGAGTAAACCTGTCTTAGGGTTCTTCTCCAGGGCTCTATAAACTCTGTGATACAAATCTAGATGAATGTCTGCACTCCTGAGGATTTATAGCTTCCAGTTCAGGTTTGTGTGCCACAAACTCACCAAAACAACACTCCTGCTAATGATGGTTTAAATTCCCTCAATGTTTCCCAGCTTAGTGCCATGTAACACATGAAGGATTGAATATGAGTAAATGGCCCCCATGGATTCCACCTCTCTATATTCCCCTTGTAACTAGCACACTCAAGAAGAGAGATTTCTCCTGAATTGACTCACTGATTCTGGACACCATTTCAAGTGTACTTGAGCTTTCTGTCACTCTCACTGTTTTATATCTCAGAAACTGCTGATATTTAATCATCTGACATTGTTAAGCCTTTAGCAACAGCACCACCAAGTTTACCCAGGATGTTTACCATCAGTTATTCTCATAAGGCCCCCACAGGTCAGGTGGCGGTTAGCACTGGCATTTTATGGGCCAGGAAACATACTCCCAATGACACACAGGGAACAGAGACAGAACCATGATCGGAATTCCAAATACTCAGGGCCATACAAGACCCAAGACAATAAATGCTACCAAGTTAGGTGAATATTCATTATTTTACAACTGAATAATGGTATTCAAAGCACTACCTTCTCTAGAAAGCCTTTCTTAATCATTCCAGTCCACAGTGACTCTTCAAGAGCACCCCTCCCCAATCACTTCTCAAACTCCTAACACATTTTATTTGAATGTTACATTGGTCTTTAATCATATCCTCTTTATATGAGCAATCATTTCCAGTGAATTATATTACCTTCCCTCTGGAATGTTACCTCCCTAAGGATACTCTTATTTATATTCCTCTACCACTCTTAGCACCATGCTTACTCTCAGATGGGGCTGAAAATGCACTGCCCTGTGGCCACCACTGGCCTGAATGGCTGCTAAGGATCATAAATTGATATAAAACTGATGTGCTCCTCAGCTTGACCCCAAAAAAGATACATGGATAACCCCTCCAGGGTACTGCCTCCCTGGTGGTCTCCTCTGACCCATGTAGGTAACAGCCACAGCCTCCCTACAGCCCTTGCAGGAGTTTTGCTGGGCAGATACCATCTAGAAATAGTACCCTTGGTCTTATAAGCTCATGCAGAAACAGGCTCATGAGCTAACGCTGAAATGAGCACCCACAGATTGTCAGATTGCCCTGGGGAACTGGGCAGCACATACAGAGCTGGGAACTGGGCAGCACATACAGAGCTGGGCAATAGCCTGCCTCCTATGTTTAAAACAACAAGCTCAGGAGTAAGTCCAACTGTCTACCCAGCAAGCTTCCCATTTAATCTGATCATTAGAGAAAATAGAAAAACACATTTACTTAAAAAAAAGAAAAACAAAAAGGTTAAAATGTTCAATGTAGGCCATTTGAGAAATTAAAAGCATAAAAAGTTATAAAATTATCCATTATCTCACCACCAGAGATAAACACCATTAGTGTGTTGGTATATTTCTTTCTAGTCTTTTTTTCTATGTAAAAAATATTTTTCTCAATAAAGTAACTGAAATTGTAGTTTATAACCTGATTCTTTTTTTTTTTTTTTTTTTTTTTTTTTACTTAACAGTAGCATTCCACTTAATACCATTTTTCATGGTATTAAAAATTCTGAGGGCAGCTGGTTAGCTCAGTTGGTTAGAGCACAGTGCTCATAACACCAAGGTTGCTGGTTCAATTCACACATGGGCCAGTGAGCTGCACCCTCCACAATTAGACTGAAAACAACAACTTGACTTGGAGCTGATGGGTCCTGGAAAAAACACACTGTTCCCCAATAAAATGTTTTAAAAAATTCTGAAAGGATGATGGTAGTGGCGTCATAATATTTCCTATTATGGAGTCACTCTGATAATTTAACCATGCTTCTATTACTATATCGTTCGCACATCATGTTAATGTTATTGGAAGGTACGACTGGGAAACCTGCCCCAAATCATTCCACTGAAGTATTTTTTTAGGAAATAGTCAAATAGACCCTCTTCCTGCTGGAGAAAATAAAGATAATCTCTCATGACAAATCTATGTTTTGCAAATACATAAAAATGGCCAGTGTGGCTGACCCTATCAATGTTCCATCTCATATTTCCCTTTATCTATTCACCTGCTGCAATGGGTGACTCTTTCCTTACACCCTGACAGCTTCTCCTTTAAAGCACCAAGCTATCCTCTATCTGCAGGTTTCTTCCAGAATTCAGAGCCCCCAGGGGCAATCCTCAACCAAGGAGGGGGGAGTTGGTAGATAATTATCCCAACTTCCTTGACCCTCCCTGGGAAAGCAGTTACTCAGAGATTCCCTGAAGGGCTGAGTTGCAGTTGTCTGCATGGTAATCCACTCATTACTGGCTTTCCCCTCTTCCTGGCTGTCTTACTATCTCCACTGCTTCAGGAGTGCTCTCTGAGATCTCATCCCAAATAACTAGCTAAACTCAGCCTTGTCTCTGGGTCTGCTTGGGGGAAACTCAAACAAAAACAGTCATCTAAAAGGTTATCTAAAAAAGAATATAGAGGGGAGCACCTGCCAATTTTTCACAATTGGCTAATAAATTACTATTATTAATCATGCACTCTGTGTGGAAAATTCAAGAGTTTGTATCACTACCATCAAGGCTGTCTGAAACTGCCTTCCTCTCTGAGCCATCTTGACTCCCTCCCACCCTCTTTGAAATTTCTATGATTTTGAGTATAAATAGAATGTCAGTCCCTATTTCTTCAGTGATCGTTCTTTAGAACACACACATTGTTTGTCTGTAGGATTATTTAGAGACAGCCCTGTCACCTTTAGTGGTTGTTCTGCAAAGATTCTGGAGACATAGTAATTTGAAATGTCAGTGGATTTAAACAAACCCAAGTGTCTGCTAAATCCAACCAATAGGTTAATAGTCTTTGTTTATACAGCTGTGTCTTGATATAAACCTGCAGCAGTCAAGTACCACATAAATAACTTACCAAGGAGCACTTCAGGCCAATTCATGAAGCAATTGGTGTTTTAAATAAATTAGAAAGCCAAAGAGTCTTTGAAAACACAAACTGTTTACATAAGAATTGACTCTCTTTCTGCATAAAATAATGCAAACCTTTAGCACATTTCTAGAACATTCTCTACTAAGAACTGTTTTGCATCCCAACGATTAAAGAGTTTATGGCCCTTCCCTGCTCCCCCTTTCTTTGGAACCTTATTTCCCACACTAGTATACTTTTCTCTTCAGTTCTTTGCATTTAGAGACAGATTAAAATCTTTAGAGGCTAAATTATGGCACAGTTCTCATTCTCTACTGATACATAATTGAAAATCAACACAATTCTAAATTACAAAATGAGTAGAAGACAACAAAGTTCTAATATTTCCTATGATGAATATTTTGATGCTTTTTTTTTGAAGTATCAACTACATTTCAAAACCATTTCTTTTCTCGTACCTTAAGCATCGACCGAGTTTGCCTCTTCAGTAACCCCATCAGTGACACATCAGTGATTAGAGGTCAGTTAGCAGTACAGAATTATGAACTGAAAAGCTAGCAGAAGTCCCAAGTCACATATTCAACTACACTCCATATATATGCTAATAGCCAAAGAATTAAAAGGTGCTCCAAAATTTGGTCCTCTGGTTAGCATTCAGACAGGTGGTGAATTTATTTTACAGGAAAGAGGAAAGTCTAATCAAAAATGGCTATTGTGATGCCAGAGCCTCATCAAATGAGGGTGTTACTAGTGAAAATCAAATTAATTTACATATCACCAAACAAATGTCCCCACCAGTTTCTCTACCGGCTTCTGAAAACAAATTGACCTTAAAATAGCTGCTAGTCAAGTCTGGCAGCACAGGCAATTTATGAGCACTCATGCAGGCCAAAAACATCAGCTGGGTTTGACGTTCACAAAATGAATGGGAGCAGCCTGTCCAAACAATTCAAGTGACCTGAGATAAAGCTCCGTGTCTTGAGGCTCTCTTAGTTGACAAGGAGAAAAACCCAACTCAAACTAGCTCAAGTAAAAAAAAAAAATAGGAGGTGGGGAGGTTATGACTTCTGTACCTGGGAAGTCCTGGGTCTTCAGGAAAGTCCAGGGAACTTCAGGCAAGGCTGAATCCTGGGGCTCAAACAGTGCTGTCAGGGCCACGCTCTGCCACCCTTCCCTCAGCTCTGGTTGCCTGGAAAGTTGGAGTCACTCCACAGATCTGAGCGTCTTCTCCATGGCTCCTGGAAGCCTCGGGGCTGTCCCTGTTTGACTCAGCTTGCACCATTTGCCCATTCCTTAGTCTCAGGCTATTTTGGCCAAGGCTGGGGTTTATGCTCAGCCAGAAATCTGGAGCCCCATATACATATGAACTGGGAATGAGAGAATGAGACTGGGATGATTCCCCAAGAGATGCTGCATGGCCAAGTAAGAAAAGATGTCCACTATGATATCTTGTCTTTCATGTGGAGCACCTGTTGCTTGAAAGCAGAAACAATTTCATGCATTTGTCATGCTCAAAGCTGCCAACATAGATCCTAATCTCTAGTAGGTGCTCATCTCCACTTGTGAATCAATTGATTGACTAGTACACAATAAAAAAACCAGGGGGTTTCCTTGGAGCAAAGGCCATGCGTGGCAGTCTATGAAGACAAAGAACCTCACCAAAGGGCAGAGCTTACTCACACAGGCTACTAATGAGTCTTTGTAGACAATCGTCTATCTTAGAAAGCATTTACATTTCAAACAGTAGCCCTAAGATAGGCTGGGAGACCCAACTACATCTTGATCTAGACACCCAGCAATCCAGAATGACATTTACGAGTGGTGAGCTTATGGCTGGTTCTCTACATGGGACAAATGGGTTGCTACTCACACAATATTTTGACAACTTCACAAGCACGTTTAAGCCCCTAATTTCCCCCACAGCCAATCAACCAAAGTCTGTGTGGCAGATGTTTAGAAAAAACATTGGGATGTGTTCTAGTTACCCCTCTGCTATTAATAAGATGTGTGATTTTGAGCAAATCACTGAGTCTGAGTATCAGTTGCCACATCTATAAAGCATACAATTAGTTCTCCCTGTCAAGCTCTGGCATTCTGTAAGCCACAACTTACTGAGCTCTGTAACAGAGCACTGGCTCCCAACCTTGGCTTTTCAGAATAGTTTGAGAGCTTTAAAAATAACCCTGATGTCTAGGTCATAACTCAAACCAACTAATAAGAGTTTCTGGTGATAGGACCCAAGCATCAATACCTATTTTAAATCTCCCCAGGTGATTCGGATTTTCAGCCAAGATTTCACTATCCTATTTCATTTTGCAATCTTTCAGAAGAGCAAGCTGAACAGAATGATAAATGAGCCCTGACCAAGCATACCTCTCAGAGACCCCGTCTGACGTGGCCCCGTTGCTAGTGGCACCTGCCAATGAGCATTTCGCTTGCTGTGCTAGAAATTACTGTCTTTTATTGATGCTCCTAGTGTCATCTGGCACTCAACATATTTCAGGGCAAGTTTCCAGAGTTAGGGTATTATTATTTTTAGTGCTGGATTCTTAGTGGGACTGGTTTACCTGAAGCCATTTCAGCTGAAGGATATTTTTCACTATTAAGAGAATAGAAAACTTCAAAGTATTCCACATGTTGCATAATGAACTATGAAATGAGAGGCACCCAAGTGATAGTTTAATCATTTCCCTTCTCTTATGTAATAACACATATCTTTGTTCAAGTACATGAGTCATCAAATTCACTCCAACCTCAGAATGCACTGAAAAGCAGGGGGAAATATATCCTGGGCAATTAGTTGCTTTTTAAAAGGAAAAAAATCATAATCAGTTGAGCTTTATGTTGTTCAATAATGCTAACCAGCATTTATGTCACCTTCAATGATAGGTTGGTCTGTTTCATTGAACCTTTTTTCCTAGGGGGAAAAAAATTGCTACACAATTTCGTGATTCACATCCATACCTCCTGCCACATAATCGCATGTTCTCTGTGCAAGCCTGCCTCCTACGTGCAAGAGCTGGCTCCTCACCTTTGTTGTTTGTTCCTTCTTGTCTCTGCTTTGTGAGCTTTGATGCCCTTTCAAAAGAGCAAGACAGAAATAGCTTGGGTTGAAGTTTCACGAAGTTACCTTGTCTTCATGAAACTCCACTTAAAGGGTTCTAAAAATATATCTGACAAAATTGAAAAACATGACATAAATAAAGTCAATGAAAAGATGAGATCTCTTCACTGCCCCCCTTTTCTCCCAAGCATTAACACAGGAAATATAGTGGTGATTAAGTAAAAACAAATGCCTCAGTGTACCAAAATTAGCATTGTTTATTTTCTTCAGAGAGGTTCAAATTCATGGGATATATTTTCCACTTTGTGTAGGGAGGTTCTAGGGTGTAAGGGGTGCACAGCTTATGCTTATTTTATATGACTTCAAATCCAGTATTTCCTAAACTTCAGTGTAGATTCATTTCCACGGGAATGTTCAAAACCTACCTCTTCTACAAAAACCTTCCTATAGTGATTTCCCATAATAACCTGGATTTTTGGCATCTCTTAATTAATCACGTTGTTTGATAACACCAGACTCCATTCCCACAAGGCAACCCTAGCTTGGGGTTGAGTAAAAGTCACCCCTTTTAGGAGGAATTTGGATCCCTAAATTTATTATTGTCTCTGCCACACCTACTTCACTCACTGTGGTTACTATTAGTTCTCTGCAGTCTTACAACTCCATTGCTCTCACATTCCCTGAACCCCATCTGGGAGGTTTAAGGAGCTTGTATTAGTCAGTGTCTTCCAGAGACACAAAACCCTGTAGCATAAAGAGATACAGATAAGTATCCTCTATATACACATATACATACATACAGAGTGAGAGAGAAATTTTAAGGAATTAGCTCATGTGATTTGGGAGATGGGGGCGTGGGGGGGGGGCGTGGGCTGTCAAACCCAAAATTCATAAGGCAGGCTAGCAGGCTAAAAATTTAGGTAAGAATGGGCCGGCCGAGTGGCACGGTGGTTAAGAATTGACCTAGGATGCCAGNGAGAGAGAGAGAGAGAAAGAGATCATTCCTTGGTAAATACACCATTTCATTTGCCCCACATCTCATTAGGGACAGATCTGGATAGAGCACCTACTAATCTCTGGAGTGGGTTTCAGCTGCTGGGCAGCCACGAGATGCTCTGAGCCCCCTTCCAAACACGTCTGCAAGTCAAAATGTCACATCCATCACCCCAAACTAAGCCCTCCAATCCCAGTAACTCCCAAGTATTCTTTGACATGGACATCGGAGGCGAGAGAGTTGGTCAAATTGTCTTAGAATTGTTTGCAGACATTGTACCCAAAACTGCAGAAAATTTGTGTGCATTGTGTACAGGAGAAAAAGGTATTTGGGCACACCACTGGGAAACCTCTCCATTTCAAAGGATGCCCATTCCATTGAATTGTTAAGAAATTTATGATTCAGGGTGGAGACTTCTCAAATCAGAATGGGACAGATGGAGAAAGTATTTATGGTGAAAAATTAGAAGATAAAAATTTCTATTATAAGCATGACCAGGAGGGTTTATTAAGCATGGCAAACGCAGGCTGCAGTACAAATGGTTCTCAGTTCTTTATTACAACAGTTCCAACTCCTCATCTGGATGGGAAACATGTTGTATTTGGGCAAGTAATGAAAGAAATGGGTGTAGCAAGAATTCTGGAATATATAGAAGTGAAAGGTGAAAACCCAGCCAAATTGTGCATTATTGCAGAATGCAGAGAACTGAAGGAAGGGGATGATGGGGAAATATTCCCAAAGGACAGCTCTGGTGACAGCCACCCAGACTTTCCCAAGGATGCAGATATAAATTTAAAAGATGTAAATAAAGTATTACTAATAACAGAAGACTTAAAAAACATTGGAACTACTTTTTTCAAATCCCAGACCTAGGAGATGGCCATTGAAAAATACACAAAAGTGTTAAGCTATGTGGAAGGTTAAAAGGCTATTGTCGACAAAGCAGATAGATCAAAGCTGCAAGCTGTAGCTGTAAGCTGCATGCTGAATATTGGTGCTTGTAAACTGAAGATGTCAGATTGGCAGGGAGCAACTGACAGTTGTTTGGAGGCTCTCGAAATAGACCCATCAGATACCAAAGCCACTGTACCAAAGAGCTCAAGGGTGGCAAGGATTAAAAGAATACGATCAAGCATTGGCTGATCTTAAGAAAGCTCAGGAGACCGCACCAGAAGATAAAGCTATCCAGGCAGCACTGCTGAAAGTCAGACAAAAGATAAAGGCACAGAAAGATAAAGAGAATGTTTGCTAAAAAAGAATTCAGTTTTGCTTAAATATCATGCATTGATTGTATAAAAGCAATAAGAAAATTTAAGGGTTTTTGTACTTTATATATAATCCCTAATGTGTATCCTTTGAAACTTTAGTTCCCCATTGTTGACAGTTTAGGAATACTGATAATAGGTTCACTCTTAATAAAAGTGTTATAAAATAAAATTTTTTTAAAAATCTCAAAAGGATCTTTGAGCGAACATCTTTTCTTCTTGGACCTTTGACTTAAGCAGCCTCAGGCTTTGCTCTGAGCTTTCCCTTCATGTAAAGAATGTTCCTCCCCCATTCTGATTCAGGGGAGATTTTAAGTCTAAGTGTCCAAGCCCCCCCCTTCTATCTCAAAGACGTTTTTGGGATTCTGAGCTTTTGGAAGGATGAGGGGGAGAGGATGGTTCTCCAAGTGGAGCATGCTCGGTGATGGACTGGAGAGTCTGGAGGCATCGCAGCTGTGTGGAGCAGTGGTGCACCTTGTACTACCTGCTGTTACCTGGTGCTCCCTCAATGACTGAGAAGAACAGAGACAAACAAAGGAATGCCATGCTGACACAACCTCCACAGAGTCTCCTGGTGCTGGTGACAGATGATGCTTGCTCCCAAGAGACAAGTATGAAAGGTTTAACAATTATAATAGGTTCACGAACTCATCCTAGAAAAAGTGCTACCTACCTCATTGCTGAGTATCACTATGGTCACCTTTGAAATACTCCCCTTGGGAAGCTATGCACCGATGCCAGCACCTAGTCCACCCTTCAAAGCAATTTTGGAACTCTTTCTGGAATGGCCATCAGAACTGTCATCATACTGCCCTTGATGTCCTGAATGTCATCAAAGTGCCTTCCTTTCAATAATTCCTTTATCTTCAGGTAAAGAAAGAAGTCATTGGGGGCCAGATCAGGTGACTAGGGAGGGTGTGCCAATACANCTGTTCCCATCCCCCAATTCCCCAATAAAAATCTTTAAAAAAAAGAAAAATTTAGGTAAGATTAATCTTGCAGTTTTGAATCTGAAGTCTGGCAAGTCAGGCAGGGTTTCCATGTTGCACTCTGGAGGCAGGATTCTTTCTTCTTTGGGAAACATCAGTTTTTGCTTTTCAGGCCTTCAACTGATTAGATGAGGCCCACCCATATTATGGAGGGTAATCTGCTTTACTTAAAGTCTACTGATTTTAAATGTTAATCACATTTTTTAAAAATACCTTCAAAGCAACATCTAGACTAGTGTTTGACCAAACAATTGGGCACCATAGCCTAGCCAAGTTGACACATAAGATTAACCATCACAGAGCTACAGAAAGCAGGGCCCCTTTCTCAGGAAATAGAACCTTCATGCACTCCTCGCTTCCCCTTAAACTCTCCTTCTTCCTCAACCAGAGGGCTCTTCATCCAGTCACAAGACCAGAGAGCCTTGTATTCCTCAAAAGTTATTGATGATGTTCTGAGAAACCTTTCCTTGAGGCAGGACATACTTCAAGGCTGAGCTGCCTGAGTGGGGGAAAGGCCTGGGGTATAAGGACCTATGGGAAACTACATCCTCAAGTAGTATTTTAAAGTGTCACCAGTGGCTGATATCTGTGTTCATCAGTGCTGTTTCAGCTGAGCCTCTCTTTTCCTGTCCAAATGATAGAAAAGAGTTTCCTTAATGGCTTGTTAATTTGTCATCACTCACTTACTCTTAAACATTTTTGCATCCTGACCTCTGCTCCCCACGCCCACCTAACTTAAACTCCTTGTTGGAGATTTCTTGATGATTCATTAATTATCAGATTCTCTTGGGTCCACTGTCTTTGGCCTCCAGCTGCATTTGGGGTTATTCCTGCATCTTCCTTTCTGCCTCTTTTTCTTATGCTTGATTTGCAAGAGAATCTTCTTTATCTGACAATCTAAATACAGTATTCCCCAAAGTTTTCCTTCCGCTAGATTCACTTCTCCACCACCATCTCCTTAACAATCTTTTCTACCCTCAAACTTGACCATCTTGATAACGAAGATTCCAATGTTTATCTCTAGCTTCAACCTGTCTCATAAGCTCTGGACTAATATTTTTTCTCCATATTTAGGACCTCTCCACCTAGCTGTACCTCTGTTACCTAAATCTCATTATGTCAAAAAGTCATTGTCTATCTCCTTGCCAAAAAATTGTGTGTGTGTGTGTGTGTGTCTGTGTGTGTGTCTGTGTGTGTGTGCGCGTGCGCGTGTGTTTTCCTGGTACTGAACTCTCTATAAATGTATCACATTTTCCAAGTACTCAGGTTTCAACTAAAATTTGAATATTTTCTGAACATTGTCTTGCCCTGGCCCCCACATCCACCTCATTTCCAAGCACTATTTATTCCACTAATACATTGTCTCACAGTCTCTCACGTTGTCCCTCTCACGATGTTCTCACTGCCATCATGCTGGTGAAAGCCTCTTTCCTCATCACTCATTTCCTCTCTTGCAATAGCCACCTCACTGTCCTCACTTCACCAGCAAATGAGCTTCCTGGCGTTCCTAAGCACACCTGAGTTTCTCATTCTCCACACTTTTGCTCAGGGGCTTTTCTCCATACCTTTGCTCAGGTTATTTCCTCAGCAACCACCTTTCAGGAAGCTACCCTTGAATCCATAGGCTTTGCTCTGCCATTCTGGCATGTGACACCGTGTTGCCCTGTAGCAATTTATGGACCTCTATTTTCCACTATGACTTTAATTTGTCTTGGAAGCCCCTGTAGAGGTAAAGAGCTTATCATCTGAAAGTGCAAATAGCTACATCCACCAATATAAAGTGTTGCTCATAGAAGGTGCTTTGTAGATCCTTGTGGAAGTAAGGAATGTACGCTAATATTGCTTCTCCTCCAGAATTTAAATGGAGCATAGGGACTTTGCCTTATACTCTGCTATTCCCATTCCTACTCCAACCCCATGATAGCGTGAGACACATAGATCTCAGTAAACCTCTGTTATTTGAGAGGCTCACAGACTTAAAAAGGCCTGGAAAGAACAACCCTGCCTTGAGCCAGAAAAAGATCTCAACTAGAGATAGCATACTGGTGGCCATGTACTGATTACAAAAATACTTTGATGATTCTCCTAAGGTTTTAAATTAGTTGCTTTAATAAATAAGTAAGAAAACCCTTTAATAAATCAGAAGATAGCATACAAAAATCTGGACGTCCATCTTTTCTCGAAAAACAATGACAATTAGCAATGTTGGGCCCATATTCCCATTGGATGACAATTGGTTGGAGTTGATTCAAGTGCCTCCTTACAACAGGGCCTAGACTCTCCCATTTGCCACAATTCCTTCCCGCCCTGTTTAAAGCACCAGCCTGGTCCCTGTAAACACAGGAGTTTGGAGCCCCTGAGCTAAGCCATTCAGGACCATACTTGCTTTTATAGCCACCCACCAGATAGGCTCTTCCTGTGACAACAAGAGTATTCCAGATTTCACACTGACTTCCATGTCCAGGCTGACAAATGAAGGCCCATTTCACAGGGGACCTGTGGAGCCATTCCCTGCACCAGTGACCTCATTCTGTCTCTTTGTGCCTTTCTTCTCTGTTTCAAGTGAAAACAAGCCAAGGCCATAAACAAAAACAAGCTTTCATCCTCACTCTCCTTAAAGAACAAATCAGAGCTATTGCCAGCCCCTCCCAAGTGTGAGTACGTTCCCCAGAACAAACACTAGCAGCAGTCTGNTTTGCTGCTGATTGAATCAGATCTGCCTGTTTTCCAGAGGTCATATGATTCTCCCTTTTGACTCATGGCTCATGATTCACTTCAAAAACTAGGATAACTTGACTTTGCCAGTTCAGTGTGACCATTCATCTTTGCCTCTGAGACCTTCAGCTGCGCTTAGCTGCTAGGGCTCAGTCAGCAGCCTCTGTACAGTAGAAAACGACCCATCTTGGAACAGGCTCTCTGAATTTACCACCTAAAATTGCTGCGTGATCTCCAGCTAGTCTGAGACTGTTTCCTTGTGCAAAAAAAAAAAAAAAATGAAGGTTAAAAATACTTTGAAGTACAGGCAGACCTCGGAGATATTGTGAGACTGTCCAGACCACTGCAATAAAGCAAGTGTTACAATAAAGGAAGTTGTCATCTTTTTGCTGGTAGAGGGTCTTGCCTTCAATTTAAAAAAAACCACAGCATCTGTGAAGCACAATAAACTGAAGTGCAATAAAATGAGATATGCTTATATTGTTGTGAGGATAAAATAAGATAGTATAAGGAAAGTAAGTGCCTGGAATCCAATTTTGCATCTAAATAGGGACTCAGCAAATGTTAGGTAGAACCATATGACATTGCCATTTATAGGTCCAAAATGGCCAAATGTTGACAATTTCAGCCTGCCATTAGCCTGCTACTCAAGTGTCAAGATCAGTGTCCAAGTGCCGAAATATGGAATACAGAGGAGGTGGAACCTTAGACGTGGAACCTCAGCGTTGACTTTTATTTAAATCATCAAAGAATTAAGGAGTGCTGGCACCCTGCTTGGCACTGTCAATGCTGAGAGATTTTCTTGACTCTGAGTTAGCTAGTTAAGACAAGCTAATTTAAGGGCTAGAGAATAACAATGTGGTTAGGAGTCTAGACTCTGGGAAGAGATTTCCTGGGATCAAACTCCAGTTCTGCCATTCACCAGCTTTGTGCCCTTGAGCAAGTCTGTTAAAATTTTGGTTTTCTCCTCCATGACGTGGGATAATTCATGCAGGGCTGTTGTTAGGACTAAAAAAGTTAATGTGTAAGAACACTGAAGCGTTAACTATCATTAACTTGATTGAAAATAGGTGGTGTGGCCTACACGCACTTCACAGGCAGAAATCAGAATCCGAGCAATGGAAAGTCAGCCTCTCCTTCGTGAGAGCCCTAATACAGCAGCTGGGACACCCCGGGGGAAGAGGCTCAAGGATGGTGGATGTCACCACCTAGGAGAGCTCAGTGAGGTTCCTCCCAGCCAACAGCATTGCATCCTCCTTCTGCTGCTCCAAGGAAATGGCAGAGAACTTTAGTTACCCAGAGCAAAAGCGATTCACACGAACCCTGCAGAACCCAACAGAAAAGAGGTGACAGGAGATAAAAAGGAAGGGGGCTGGGCCGGCCGAGTGGCGCAATGGTTGGGAGCTGGCTTGGGACGCCAGAGGGCCCCGGTTCGGATCCCACATATGAGGGCTACTGAAACTGCCCTCCACAGCTAAGATGCTGAACAACAGCTCGGCCTGGAGCTTGGTTGCCGTGAGTCGCTGGCAACAGCGTGGGCTGCAGCCCCTGTGGCAGTGGGTTGCCATGGGCTACCGTGTGTGGCCAGCNTGGTTTCAGGGCACTTTCACATTTATAGCACCTGACAACCCTACCCACCAAAGAAAATGGGATAACTTTATGTAGTAGACCGTGTTAAATCTTAATCAACAATCATTCACCTGACTGTCTGTTCCTAACAGAACCCAAATTTTGTTCACTTTCCCCCAAGGACCCATGCACTTCAGGGATTGGCCGAAGCTTCTGGGAATCAGTTTAAGACAGACGTGTGAATCAATGCTGGCCAATGAGACACAGAAAAAGACCACCAGGAAATCTTCTGGGGACATTTGTATATCTCTTATAAAGAGATGAGAGAGAACAAGAGTGCCTTTTTTCTGCCTCTGCACGTTGTTGACTATGTGTGAAGCCGAGAACTATAGCAGCCATCTTGAGACCATGGGAGCCAGATAAGCCAACACACTATAGACGGAAAGAACCTGGGTCTCTGATGACATTGTTGAATAGCTAAATTAACCAATCCTGGAGCTGTCTTTCTTCTAGGTTTCTTATTAAGTGAGATCACAAATCCTCTTATTGTTCAAGCTTTGTTGCATACTGCCATGGCTCAGTATTTGTAAAGGAAATGCTACTATGCCCATTGCTAGCAGTGGCTGTCCCCAGTGATATCCCCCAGAGGTGAAGACAACAGTGACAAACACATTTTGCTACCATACATCTGTCCATAGTCTGCCCCCATGGTTTCCTCTTGCATCTGGCTCTGCCTGCCAGCTCCCTTTCTCTGGGTCCCAGTCTAGCCCTCAGCCCCTGAGGGTAAGGAGCAGACATCTGGTCACCTGAGCCTGATTTCTCTCCAGCCTCAAGTTGTGGGTCCTCCCTAAGGCTTCATATGACTTGCCCCTTGCTCTCGGTGTCAGTCAGAGGGCATCAAGGTGAGAAGGAGTCTGGTGACAATGCTGAGAAAATTGTACAAATCTGAATCCAGGACTGAGCAGAGAAAAGTTCACATTAACAGTGAGGAAGTCTTGAGGAAAAGAGAAATAACAAACTTCCTAACAGTGACTGTGCCAACAAACTCTGCTTGCAGAACTGCAAAAATAGGAATAAGGCATGTGAAGGGTGAGGAGGCATGAAATTATAAAATTCATTTGTTTTGTCAAAAGATACCATTTACTGAGCATTTGCTACATGTCAGGAAGATGCTAAGCAATTTATAGATGTAATCTCCTTTTCTCCTTACAACACCCTGTGAGGTAGATATTTCACTGTCTCTATTTCCAAGAAGAGTATCAAGGAGATTATGTAACTTTCCCAACCCTCTGCTTCTGTAAGTGTGGCAGAGCCAGGATTCAAACCACCTTCAGCCGACTCAAAAATTCATGCTCCACAAACTACCACAA
>NW_017731506.1:175011-177846 GCF_001890085.2 Hipposideros armiger
AGCATGCATGCATGCACTCATTCATTCTCACATTTAACAAGCACTGACAATCATTAAACACTTATTATTATACTGCAAATCAGGCCCTACGCTAACCCTGGGAGTACACACTGAACGACAGACAAATCTTTGCTGACAAGAAGCTAATGCTTTCATGGAGGAGCCAGAGAGTAAATAAGCACACAAAGAAGTAAACAAGTCAAACAGAGTCTGATCACTGCTCTAAATGAAACAAGGGGATATGATAGGAGTGAATGGGAGGACTCCCTGTTACTTAGATGGGTAGTTTTGGCAGGGTTCTTTGAGGAGGCGATATTCGCACTTAGGCCTAAGAAATGAGAGCATGCCAGCCTCTTAAAAATCTCGGGAAGAGAATTCTAAGAAACATGGACCCCAAAGGCAAGGACAATGAGGTGAGAGAGGGCTTACTGTGTCCCAGGTCCAAGGTTGAGTGTAGAGAGAGGAAAGGTTTGTGATAAAGTTTAAGTCTAGGCAGAGATCAGATCCTGCAGGACAAACTAGCCTGGAAACCCAACTTAAACCTGAACTACAAAGGGAATTTATTGACTCCACTGAAAAGTAGAGTCATGGCATGGGGTTATGCTGGGCTCCAACAGAGTCAACAGGACTAGGTCTTCTCCACCTCAGTCTCCTTTGTTCAGAGTGGACTTCAGGTCAGGAAGCCTCTCCCCACAGATGGATTCCTGTAGCTCCAGCTTAATATCTTTACAGCCAGCAATTCCCAGTGTTCTAGCAAAAAAACCTGGGCTTCAGTCTTATCGTATCAACTCAGGATATGTGTTCATCTCTGAGTCAATCGCTGTGACATAGGAAGAGAATATGCTGATTGTCCATGCTGATGTTACCTGCTGACCCCCTGACACAGGGAGTGGAATGGAGTCAGTCTGCCCAGGCCACTTGCAGTAAGAATCAGGGAGAGAGTGATTCCCCAAAGAAAAATGGCGAAGCAGCTATCAGAAGAAGGTACGTGGATGCGGGGCAGGCAGGGGGTGGGGTGTGGGAGGGACCCACAAAGCAGGGATATGGTAAGTAAGGAGTTGGGGGTTTTATGCTAAGAGCACTGGGAAGCCATCAAAGGGTTTTAAGCAGGAGAGTACTCTGCTGGCATTTGATCTGATAACAGTTCAAAAAGGTCACTTTGATTGCTGGGTAGAGAAAGGATCGCAGAGATCAAGGTTTGGGAGGACTGAAATCAGGGGCTGTTACAGAATGACAGGCAGGAGAGGCTGGTGCCCTGACTTAGGGACTTGGGTGACAGCACTGAGAGTCAGAGAAATGCGGACCGATTTGAGATTCACTGTGGAAGAGTTGGCATCTATTGCTGATGGAGTAGAGGTGGGGAAATAGGTGAAAGGAGTCAAGCATGATTCCCAGGGTTTGGGCTTGATCACCTGGGTGAATCATGATGCCATTTACCAAGAGGGGAAGGACATNCCAAGACATCACTCTTAGATGCCAGGTCAAACCAGGCCTCATTCTAGATAAGGCCAGGACCAGCAGCAGAGCTGGCATCAGAACATCGCTAGTTCTTAGAGTGGCGTTTCCCAGGGCCACAGCATTCAGTCAAACCATAGTATAATAGGAAGGTGACCTGGGAAGTCACCTGAGCTCCAAAGGGTGAGGCCCTGAATTCCACAAAACTCCAAAGTCATTAAAACAACTTTGGCTAACTTCTCAATCCTCCAAACTCAGGACACTCCTTATGGTTTACCACATCTACATTTGGGATGACACATTCTCTCCTGACTGGTTCCTGTTATTATAGATAACAGTATGTTCCAAATGACTTGATGAGCTGCCTGGTGATGGCTCAAGGGTTATGCATTTGAGTTTGGTTCAAATGCCTATATCTCTAGGAAGCCTCCCCCTGGGCTAGCTGGTAGGAGGCAAGCTCATCAAATTTAATTATTTGAATAGGTAATCCATTAACATGCTTCAAAACTCAAAATGATATAAAAAGCGCCCAATGAAAAGTCTAACCCCCTCTTCCCCACCATCACCCCATCTATCCTATTCTCCATCCCCCAAAAGTTAGTGTTTTATTAGGTCTTCAAATATCCTTCCAGTGTTTATGCAAACATAAGCAAATATGAATACGTACTCATCCCCCATCCCTTACACAAAATGTAGAATACTATATATACTGTTTTACATTTTGCCGGCAATCATTCTCTATCAGCTTACTGAGAACTTCCTCACTCATATCTGTAGCTGTGTAGTGGCTCCATCACTATTCATTTAACTGGTCACCTCAAGACAGTCCCTTAGACTGTGTTCATTCTTTGCTATTACAAAACAGGCGGCAATGGAAATTTTTGTACATATATTCGGTTACATATATGCAAATACGTGTGTAGGAAAATTCCCAGAAGTGAGATTGCTGGATACGAGAGTCAATTCATTTGTAATTTTGAGGGTTATATAACCCAATAGTCTTTCACACAGTGGGCCTGTTTTGTGCCCTCACAACCATTGTAGGAGAGTGCCTATTTGTTAGGGGAAACGTTTGAGGACAGACAGGGTCCCTGTGCCAGGAGCAGCCCTGAAGACAACCAGTGAAAGGGAGGTGAAAGGTGGCGGACTGTTTCATGCTCTGCTAGCAGCACCAGAATGCACTGGAATGAGTCTCAGAGATGCCAAGTCTACTGGAGTTACCCTGCGTCTCAGGAGGTGCTCTGTAGCACGATCACCTTTGGGAGAACTCTTTCAGAACAGAACTTGAACAACTGCTTAGACCCTTGGATGGGGAATTCAAAAAATGACTGGGTGTCCTCAAGGCCAGTTTTTGAGCTTATGAGACTTTCAGTGTCAGTG
>NW_017731506.1:178743-181080 GCF_001890085.2 Hipposideros armiger
ATGGTTCTCCAAATGGAGCATGCTCGGTGATGGACTGGAGAGTCTGGAGGCATCGCAGCTGTGTGGAGCAGTGGTGCACCTTGTACTACCTGCTGTTACCTGGTGCTCCCTCAATGACTGAGAAGGACAGAGACAAACAAAGGAATGCCATGCTGACACAACCTCCACAGAGTCTCCTGGTGCTGGTGACAGATGATGCTTGCTCCCAAGAGACAAGTATGAAAGGTTTAACAATTATAATAAGTTCACGAACTCATCCTAGAAAAAGTGCTACCTACCTCATTGCTGAGTATCACTATGGTCACCTTTGAAATACTCCCCTTGGGAAGCTATGCACCGATGCCAGCACCTAGTCCACCCTTCAAAGCAATTTTGGAACTCTTTCTGGAATGGCCATCAGAACTGTCATCATACTGCCCTTGATGTCCTGAATGTCATCAAAGTGCCTTCCTTTCAATAATTCCTTTATCTTCAGGTAAAGAAAGAAGTCATTGGGGGCCAGATCAGGTGACTAGGGAGGGTGTGCCAATACAATTATTTGTTTACTGGCCAATAACTCCCTCATAGACAGTGCCATGTGAGCTGGTGCATTGTCGCAATGCAAGAGCCATGAATTGTTGGTGAAAAGTTCAGGTCGTCTAACTTTTTCACGCAGCCTTTTCAGCACTTCCAAATAATAAACTTGGTTAACTGTTTGTCCAGTTGGTACACATGCATAATGAATATCCCTCTGATATCAAAAAAAGGTTAGTTAGCAACATAAATTGATAGTAAAGGAACCACCACAACAAAAAGAAATTAGAAACCTATAAAAGACAAAGAGAATAAAGAAAACAAAAACAGACAAGAGAATTCAATGCAGTTTTATTTTGGTTTGTTTTTGTTCTTTTAAGCTGAGTCACCCTGCCACCAGTTGGCAGCTTAGCCGCTACTCAGCTCGGGCTGGGAATCGAACCACTGTTGCTCAGCAGCTCAAACTCTTAAGCGAGCTCTTAACCAACTGAGCCATTCAGCCGGCTGTCAATGCAGTTTTAGAAGATAGAACCAGATAGAGGACAGGTGAGTGATTTAGCACAGCAGAGGAAGAAATGATCTAAATAACTTGGAGGGGCATGACCATTAATAATTGAGCTAAATCACCACAATGGAAAACCTGATATGCTCAGCTTTGGAGACAGCAGGTACAATGAAGGGCTGAGTCCAGCTGAGGAGCTAAACATAGACATTGTTGAAAGTTTATTTGTGGAGTAGTCATATCCTTCCTTCACCTCACACAGTTGGGCTACTAGTTTTCCAGGGATATCCCGATGGAGGCAGCAGAGAAGAGGACCATGGAAGTCTGCACAAGAAATGGTTGAACTACACACTCACCTTTTCCCAAGCTGTCCTCCATTTGCTGACAGGTACATAAAGAATAGCAGAAGATTGTTTTTTTCACAAATAAATGGCCCGAAAGAAGAACCTTCTAGTTTTTTTGTTTCCTTCCTTCCCTCCTTCCTACCTATGAACTCCCTCCTAAATGAAGCCCTCAGGTCAACAAATCCTGCCTACTCACTCAGAACTTCCAAACAATATTTTAGAGGCTCACTGTTAAGCATCAACAGAGTGTCAAGTCTCTCAGACAATTGAGGAAAACCTCTGCCATGAAAGAGAAAGACTGACACAAGAATAAAGGAAAAAGGGAACCATCAAAAAAAAAAAATGAAAAGACAACCTACTGAATGGGGGAAGATATTCACCAATGATATATCTGATAAGGGGTTAATATCCAAAATTTATAAAGAACTCATATAACTCAACACCAAAAAAATAAACAATCCAATTAAAAAATGGGCAGGGGACCTGAATATACATTCCTCCAAAGAGGACATACAGATGGCCAACAGACATATGAAAAGATGTTCAACCTCACTAATCATTAGAGAGATGCAAATAAAACCCACAATGAGATACCACCTCACTTCTGTCAAAATAGCTATCATCAATAACTCAAGAAACAAGTATTGGGACCGGCCAAGTAGTGCGTTGGTTAAGAGTTGGCTTGGGACGCCAGCTCTAGGCAGCAGGGCCCCAGTTCGGATCCCGCATTAGGGCCAGTGATGCTGCGCCCTCTACAGCTAAGATGTTGAACAACAGCTCAACCTGGGGCTGGGCTGCCGGGAGTCGCCGTAGACAGCGTAGACAGCGTAGGCTGCAGTGGGCTGCCATAAGCTACCATGAGCGGGCGTCAAGTGGCCAGTCCCTGATCTGCCTCACCCGGGAAGAGCACAATGATAATACCAACATGGGCCAGTGAAGCGACGTCCTCCACAACTAGACTGAAGAACAAAAGGACAG
>NW_017731506.1:190275-197058 GCF_001890085.2 Hipposideros armiger
CTCAAACTCTTGAGCGAGCTCTTAACCAACTGAGCCATTGGGCCGGCCCTAGGCTGATTTTTTTCTAACACTGCATTATGAAAAATCTCAAACATACAGCACAGTTGAAAGCACTTTTCAGTGAACAGTAGCATAATCCCTCCTGGATTCTCTCATGATCTTTTTACTGTATCACATCTATCTATCCCTCTACTCACCCATACTCCATCTTAATTGGGGAGCATGTCAAAGTAAATTCAAAGCCTCGATACACTTCCCCCTAAATTCTTCAGCATGCATATCAGTAGCTAGAGCTCAATATCTGTTTACAGATCTTCTCTTCTGATATACAATTTAAATAATATGAAATTCACGAATGCTAAGTCTACAGGTGCTGTGTTTTGACAAATGCATGAACCTGTGTAACCCAAACCGTATCAAAATAGAGAACGTCCAATCACCCCAAGTTGGGCTTACGGGTTTGCCACATGACCTGCGACAAGAGCTGTTTAACTTCAATCCCAGCCTGATTTTCAGGCATCAGTGAAATTATCAAAAACTACTCCATTGAGGCGAGGGCATTTTGTTTTGTTTCCCAAAGGAAGCACTATAGTGGTAGCCATTATGAATGTGAGGCCTTGAGGGCACTACTTCTGCTCACAGGGGCCTGCCTGTTCAGCACCGTCATTCCTACTGTGATGGGGCATGAAAGGTAGTATGTGAAAATGTAGAAAAATCACATCTGATGGGTTTTTCAGGGATAAGTAATTCTTTATGTTTTAAATCAAGTTTTTTGTTTCTGTTGCAGTAGCACAGTTTACCCTTAGTAATACAACTAGGAATATCCAAGTTTGAAAGAAATAATGAAAGATGAGGCCATGTTTCTAGTAATTTGTGCTGTTTCATGAAAATGTCTTCTGAATTTAAATCCCCCTCCCCTTTTTTTTTCTCTCTTTCTTAAAAGCACTAATAGAGTTACGAGGAGACATGTGGTTATATGTGTGATCTTGGTGAGACTAATAATGCAAGAGAAGAGACATAATTGATGAAAATTAGTTCCAGGGTATTTGGTAAGGGACAAAAAGGGAGGAACATTAAAGGGCTTGGATTTTTTTTTTTTAAGATTTTATTGGGGAATTGAGGGAGGGGAACAGCGCTGGGGAATCGGGGGAAGNCCAACATGGGCCAGTGAAGCGACGTCCTCCACAACTAGACTGAAGAACAAAAGGACAGCAACTTGTCTGTTCCCCTTCCCCGATTCCCCAATAAAATCTTTAAAAAAATAAAAGAAAAGAAACAAGTGTTGGCGAGGATGTGGAGAAAAGGGTCATGGGGGCCTGGGTGAAAAAGGTGAAGGAATTAAGATGTACAAATTGACAGTTACAAAACAGTAACAGGGATGTAAGGTACAGCATGGGAAATACAGTCAATAATATTGCAATAACTATGCATGGTGTCAGGTAGGTAATAGACTAATCAGGGGATCACTTTGTAAATTATATAAATGTCTAACCACTATGCTGTACACCTGAAATAAATAGAAAATAAAATTGAATGTCAACCCTAATTGAAAAATAAAAAAATAGAATAAAGTAAATAAAGAAATCTAGAGGAAACAAATAGAAGAGGATAAAAGATTTAAAAATCTACAATCCTAGGGAAATAAGTGAAGTTACTATATCCTTATACCCAGAAAAAAGGTTATGTAAAAGAATAAGAGGTTATCAGAAATAAGAAATTAAAATTTCTTCTGGAAATAAAAATTTAATCAAATTAAAACATTTATTAGAAAGTTTGGAGAATAAAGTGGAGGAAATCTAAGAACTAGCAAAAAGATGTAGCACTAAAAATTAGGCAGGAAAAAAAAAGTAATGTCAAGGATGAATCCAAGATACCCACCAGCCAATCATAATGATTTCTTTAAAAAAGAGAAGAGAGAAAATAGAGTGGTGGGAAATATGAAAGTAATAGGCAAAATTTTTTCACAGTAAGACAAAAATCTCCAGATCGAAAGTCTTCTTTATGCCCCCCCAAAATGGATGAAATAAGACCTATATAAAAGTACATAAATTGTGAAACGTCAGAGCTCTGGAGGAAAAGAGAAGACCCTAATGGTTTCCAAAGAGGGGGGACAAATGTTATTTATAAGGAAACAGGCATCAGGTAGGAACAGGGGTTAAACAGCTACAATGGAACATTGGAGATCAATAGGACAGTGCCTTCAAATATTTCAAGGAAAATTAAGTTTCAGCCTAGACTTAAAGTCCCAGCTAAATTATGACTCCAGGGAGTGGATAGAATAAAGACATTTTCAGAAGGATAAGAACACTAAACTACAACCCCTGTTTCTCTTTCGAAAAAGCAACTGGAGGACTTTTCAATTATCTTGATGGCAGGCTAGAGCAACCCTCCCATTGAGGTCAACCAAAACAGTTGTATGAAAAAATATATATTATGTATATATATTTATATACTAGTATATACTTAAATATGTTAAATATATACTATATTAAAATATATAATTAAATATATATGTTTATGTTTATAAGCATAAACATTTATGTTTTAATTTTTCTTAACAGCATCAAAGAGCTGATAAGATAGTGAGGATTACCATGCCAAAATTTGGGAGACTGTGAGAAGCAAGCACTTGAAGCTGCTTTTGCCCCCATCACGATGGAACAGCTGCAATATGGAGCTGTGGTATTTGGCAGCCTCACTGAGCAAAACAAATAAAAGGGCCTGCCAAGTAAAGCATCTGATAAATACTCACACACTAAGCTGAGGTCCCAAAGGGCTTTACTTTTAGAGCAGTTTCCCAAACCTGTCTGCACATGAGAGTCACTGGAGAGCTTTAAACAATTACAAAGCACAGGCCACCCGCACAGACCAATTAAATCACAGTCTCTGGGGTAGGACACAGGCATCGGTATATTTTGAAACTCCCCAGGGGATTCCAAGGTACAGCTGTGCGTTTGAGAACCGCTGCTGTGACCGAGAGTCAGTGGGAAGGAACACTGTCCTCACATGGGTGACTCAGGGAAACTCAAGTCTGGGACTTTTCAATTAAAGTGGTCCCAGAGTGTCAGAAGCAAATGAACATGCTCTATGGAAGTGCATGTTTTCATCCTAGGCCTCGAATTATCTCTACAAACAAAATTTCAAATGCAATGTCAAGCATACGATCTCTATGAGTGAGAACCAGGGATGGCGGGTGGAGGGGAAGACAACAGAAACAAACCCAGAAAGACATATAACTAGATATATCCTGTAACTTCTTCTAACACCCTGGGTTCAATATGGAAAGTTTTCTAAAGAGAATTAATTGCAAACTAAATTAAAAGAGGGAAAATACTCCTTCTAGATTATGATACGAAATAACTTCAAGGCAATCTGACAGAACTTTAAGGCAATATAATGATTCTTAATTGACTCCTGGACTGGAGAGTAATTGAAAAAATAGAGATAACAAAAATAGCATCCCTATGTATTAAAACCTGTAAGAACTACAAAAAAAAATGCACTCACTGGGAGTAACATTTCTGGAAGCATTGAATTAAACATCAATCCTGCTTGCCTCAACTGTTTTTAAGCCACAATAGTAGTAAGAGCTTTCTTTTCTCTTCTTTGTCGGATAGAAGGCAGATCAACAAAATCAAACTGAAAGCAATAGGCAAAATGAGAATAGGGTTTTTACATAATCTTGGAAAACCTACATGGATATTTGAGACCTTGACGAGCATGGAGTCTAAATCTTGACCTCTCTATCTCCGGCCTCAGAGTCATTTCCATTTCTCCCAATCATTCATACAAAGACTTATTGAATGCCTGCTTTTTGCCAGGCACTGTGTTAGGCCCTGGGGATGTGATAACCTCAAGTTCCTGCTAGTAGAGGGAATGGGAGAGACGACAGGCAATTACAACTCAAATGCCAGCCTGAAAGTGGGCACAGATGGGGAGGAGGGAGCCTGTAGCTCAGAAGGCCTCCCTAACACATCTAGTATCTTCCCAAAGGTGAAAAGCCACAGGAAACAGAATAGCAACAAAATCTAACAGCATTCTCACACTTGTGACAGCAAAGTAAATACCTGTTAAGATCACTCAGACAAGAAAGAGTGAAGGTGGACTTAGGAAGGTAACTAAAGCACCTGGAGCCATGCTGTGTTCACAGAGGGTAGGAGGTCCTCAGCAGGCCAGCCAGGACCAGGGCTGCAGGCCCTTCCTCTCCTGGCCTGGCCCCTGTCCCTGCACCTATCTGCACCAGCGCCCTAGTGCTGCCGTCACCTTTGTCCTGCTGCCTCCGGGGAGGATGTTGTAGCACTGAACACGGCTCTGCTCTGCTGGAGACACCCCTGCACACCACCCGCTATGGCTCCCACCACTCAGAAGGTGGGGGACACTTCTTTCCCCCTAGTCCCGGCCTTCCCTTCATTCTCCACACACAACAAATGTTCGGGCAATAACATTTAAAGAACCTGCATGTACAAATCCGAGATAATGAACTGCAAGTACAATTCAGACAACAGCTTCCAACAAGGGCCAAGACTCAGATCTGCCCACAGGGTCCCTGCGTTCTCTCCCTCACAGGGCCCAGCCTGTTGCCATGGTGGCCAGGAAGTGCTCCAAGCCTCCTCAGAGTCCAGGGAGGCAGTGTTTTCTCTTCTTTCACCTCTGAGTGCCTTCAGAAAGGGATAACCGTCGGTCCTCGTTCACACCTTAGGTTCCAGTATAATTATTAATAGTTCCCCATTTCACTCCTCCACCGGCTCCAATGTGGATGTTAAGTTACACAATCACCTTGCCTAGGATAACCTGTTCTTGGAAGACTGACAGTGAGAACATCCATTCCTTTCAGAGACATCCCATCCCCAGCACCCAGGGAGAGATTGGGTCCTGTGGGACCCAATAACAGTTGGGTGCCAGTTGTCTTCAGGTAGTACATTCACCAAAGTCTGGCTCATTCTGTCTTACCTAATATCATGCACGGGACATCAGGAGTCCAACCCAGGTTGCATTATGGAAAGATCAATACTGTCCCTTTTCAGTCACATTTCCAGTAAGGGGTGAGTGCTCCACTAATTAGGAGTCCAAACAAAGTTCAAGTCCCCTGTTACACGCCATTCGGACAATCAACTCACCTGTCACAGGACAGTTTGTAGAGTGTGGTTCACCTCCAATGACAGGAGCTTTATGTGTTAAATGACTCAGCAATTTTAGCTGATATACAAGCCGCAAAATACACAAATTAACCTCTGGCCTAGCTACCAACTCTATCTGGAGAGGGAGGCAAATATCAGCTCAGAAGTAAGACTCTTTCTGTCTGCAACCCTTGAGTGTGTACAGCCATGTCCTAAGGTCATCTGATAAACAAGCTTATGCTACTTGCGTGGAAGTGATGCAAATCAGGTCACTAAGGAAATTGGGCCTTGGCACTCCATTCACCCTCAAACCCAATCAAATAGAATCAGGATGTGAGACAGGTGGGAGCTGTAAAAGCACAGACCCAGGTGCCCAGCTGCTGTGGGATTTGTTCGCCATGTTTTTCTCTGTTCACTTCTCATTTCAATGTTTATATTGTGACTGTTGATTCTGCTCCTGCTTTCAAAGCCTCCTAGCACGTGAGACAATTACTGCACAAAGGAACATCGGTTATGTCTGGGCTGCCAGAGTGCCTCACAGGCTGTGTGCGGCCGAGTTTTCAAGACAACCCCACACTCAGCTCATGCCAGGTTTGAAATTGCAATGCCAGCCTAGGGTGGTACCCTGTGGGTGTAAAACACTCCAACTTTCCCCATATGTCTAAATCTATATGGAGTTTCTTGTTTTCTAAATCGAGTCAGAAAATTTAGACCTGAGTTCCAATTCTAGCGTTTCTTCTAAATAAGCTCACATTTACTTTCTAGCCTCAGTATCCCCAGCTGGAAAATATAATGGTCTGGGAAGCCACAACATCCTTTCCTGCTCTGACATTCTGTGGGACTGCACTTCTGGTGTCAGTTGCCATCTGGTTGTTGGACCTCAGAAATTATTCTCTCTGGGCCTCAGTTTCATCATTTGTAAAAAGTGGTGCCAATACAAATACGCACCTCACAAGGAGGCTGTGAGTTTTAAGTGGGTCAGTGTACACAGAAACACACAGCAAATGAGTATATACAGTAGAAACTCAATAAATGTCAGTTTGCACTGTCTCCCCACTTCTCCATCTATGAAAGCTGAATGATACTTGCTAATCTATCCTGTGAAAATTTAAATGAGATTTTTGGAAAGTGATGTAACGTGCCCGGAATTAAGAAAAGCATATGCAAATGACAGGAATTATTATAATGCAGAAATGGACTAAAATCAGAGTTTAAGACAGCAGCAGCAGATTTGATGTGCCTGATTAATTTATTAAATAAACAAAAACCATAGAGACATATGCTGGATTTATCTCAGCTGAGATTGAAAGAGGGAAGGCAAAGGAGGAATCTCAGAGGATTCCTCGGCCCAGAACCCAGGCCGTGGGGCATGAGGGAGGCTGGGGGAGGGCCAATGGTGACAAAGTGACTGTTGGAGGAGGGGGAGAGGGGGAACTGCCAAAGCTCCAGGAGCAGCTGGGAATAGAGGTGATGACAACTGAAGCATAGGGGTTATTTCAGAACTGCTCACTATGGCTTACAGAGCTTTTTGGCTCTTGTTCACTCGAGGGTACCAACTGAGCTAGAGGAAATTTTACTTCCCTTGTTATGACAATGGGTGTGTTTTCTATGCCTAGGAGGGGCATCACCACATATAATAGTGTGCCTTTTTCAGCTTCTAGGTCTA
>NW_017731506.1:198869-199736 GCF_001890085.2 Hipposideros armiger
GCCCAAAGGGCTTGGATTTTTAAAGTTAAGGAATACCTATTTATCTGTGCACAAATTAAAAGAAGGGATGGTTGAGGATGCACATGCAATGTATTATAAGGCCTGAAATTTCAAGTGTTGCATTGAAATCTATGAGCCTCACAGGGCTCCTAAGACCCAAGCATAAGTTGCCTGTTCTCACAAGATATGCCCCCTCACCAAGCCTGGGGACTGAGAAGGAAAAAATAAAAAAATAAAATAAAATAAAAAAAGAAAGAAAGAAAGAAAATGTATTTGCCCATAGCTTCTCTTTTTCTAAGCACAGATGACAGAAATAAGAAAAAGTTGTGGCAAAAGTTGGAAGAGGTCAGCAAAATTCCTCTGGGCCCCCAGCCTTCTATTTTGGCTCCCTTCCCCATCCAGTGTGTTCTCAAGATATGTCCAAATAATTTTTTTTTCCTCTCATGAGTGGCTCTACTCTTTCTGTCATTAAATATGACATCTCAATAGTCAATCATTGTTTCATTCCATTTGACCCAAAGAATAAATTAATTTCTAACCAAGAAATATTCTACTGAAATGGCTGTCAAATAAAGTCAAAGTTTAAGTGAACTCTATTAATATACTCTGAAAAAGATACACCTATTTGTAGAAATCAAAGCGTTCAATTGGATGGTGGAAAGGAGTAGTCTAAGGATAAGCAGACAGCATTAACTTCCTTCACAATAGTTTTCAGAGAGCAAATCATTCAAGTCCCATTTTCCCATTCTCTCACCTGATCCCCTTCGGAGAGACATAGTATTCAAGAAGTTGAAATTTGCATGGGATCTTATAGGGAAAAATGGCATGTATAGAGAAGTATACTGAGCTAGGAATTAGAAACCTGGA
>NW_017731506.1:205136-212019 GCF_001890085.2 Hipposideros armiger
ATAATACTTTCCCCTCTGCTCTCTAATGGAGGAAGCATGAGATTTAGAGCTGCTATTCTGCCATGTGTTCAATGCATAAGCTTTTAGCTGGTATCATTCTGCCTTGATGTCTTCATCTATAAAATGGGGATAGTAATACTGATATCAATGTTGTGTAACTTAAATGAGGTAATACACACCAAGAGGGATTTTTAAATTACTGTGCATGTATTGGTTATTACTTACATAAAATTCTGGTCCTAATTAATACCATTAGACTGCAAGCTCCCTGAGGACAGGGTGGGGGTCCTGGTCACTGCTGTGCTGAGACCCCAGCCTGAGTACATGGTTAGCACTGAGCAAATATTGGTTAAAAGTATGGGGGGACAAATTATCTCCATTTTTCTGAAGTTCTTACTGTATCCAGGACCATGGGGAATAAAAATCACAAAGAAGAAGTTAACGGATTGAAAAAGAAAGTGAGCCTGTGTGGTTTTTTACACGCTGTGCCCAGTGTGGGCAGAATTATCACGAGTACATGAAAACTGGTGCTCAAGGAATGGATGCTCATAAACTGGCACAAATTATAGGGCAATTTGGACACAAAAGCCTTAAAAACAAGCACAATTTGACACAAAATTCCAAGTCCCGGAAGTTATGAGAAATAATCAAAGGTCTACGTGAACACGTAACTATAAGGATGTTATACGCAGAAAAACCAGAAACCACTTTATCACCCAACAATAGGAACTAGCTAAGTAAATTATGTATATCCAGACAGTAGGACACAATGCAGCCAGCCTTTAAAATGATTGCACAGAAGTGTTCTTATTAACATGGAAAGATGTTTAGAATATACTATAAAAAAATTTACAAGCAATAAACACACACACACAAAAAAAATACAAGTAACAAAATATGAACAAAGATGACTTCTGGGCTTACTCTTACTTCTCATTTTGTTTTTCTGAATTTTCTCATATTTCTACAATCAGCATAAACTCTTTGTATAATTTTAAGAAAATAGTTAATAACAGAAAAAGAAAAAAATATGATCTCAAATATGCTTTAAGGAATTTGGGGGGCTTGGGAAATATATTAAAAAGTCCTATATTTGTATACCAGTGAAGCAACTTGAAGGGGGAGGTGGAACACACAAGACTTTTGTCCAAGTCATTTGTTTAAGGGAAATGCCAATGATCTCTACTCTAAATTCCCCAGCCTCTGCCACACTGACCTCCAGCAACTTAGAAACCCAATGGTCAGCATCAGTTCCTTATCTCCCACTTGTGGTCTGCGCATCTGCACGAAGCAGAGTCAGGGACTGTCCATGCTCCAGCTTACTCAGCCAAGTCCCGGGCAGGAGATCATCTCCCAAAGGAGAAGATGAGCCAGGAGACCTCAGGGCAGCCATAGCCCATCCTCCCTGAACTATGAATAAGTCACAGGGCTCAAGGCAGAGGAACTGCTAAGAGTAAATGCATGGACACATAAGTTCCTCCTGCTTGGTAAACCAAACTGATGACTCAATTTTTTAACACTGTCCCACAAAAAAAGAAAAACAAAAAAGTGCTCACACAGTCAGAGCAGGCAAGGAAGCATTAGTTCTGTTTTTTTGCAGTTACACATTTTCCGGTTAAAAATTGCTTCATTATCTACAATGTCCTTCTTCTTCATCTCTATAGCTTTCTTGCTTTACTGAGAGCCCCGAAACTCCCCATGCCTCTAGAGCATATAAACTTGTTCAAAAATTCATGCCACAACCGTGAGTACTAGAAGTTCTCTATAGCTTATCTTTTCTCTGATAATGCCTCCTTGTTGCTGTATCTCAAGCTCATGACACATGCCCAAATCTTGTTAGTCTGTGCTGAGGGATCTGGTATGCTGGGCAATTTTAGGAAAGACCCAGCACCAGGTTTCCCCAAAAACAAAGGTCCTTTAACACAAACATCACATTGGGCCCAGAATTCTGTTTATAAAGCTCGGGAGAACCATACTCAGTTCCTCTGTGCACACATCCAAAGCCAAGGCTTCTAAGACCATATGTTGGACCCCTGTTCACTTTCCCACACTATACGGGAGGAAGGTAGGAAAGCAAGAAGGAACTGTAGCATTTGTTGTTGTTTTTAGATGAAAAGTACTTTTTTTTTCTAGCCGGTGTGGGCTGAGAGCAGAGGTTTAATAAAACAGTATTAGAAACTCCACTTGTTGAGTGGATGAATCTGTTGAGACTCTTTGTGAGTTCCAATTGAGAAAAGTCCCAAGATCAGGAGTAGGCTTAATTAAGCAAAGGGGAATTTATTGTCTCAGGTAGAAGAAACTGTCAAGGGTGGGTCTGGCTGGATACATAATTCAGTTCAATGATGCCAGAAATCAATCTCTCCCTTGCGAGCTATTCATCTAATTTCTTCTGTTGGCTTCATTCTCAGCACACTCTCATGTTGAACCCCCTAAGAACCCAGGCTTTCATCCAATTAGACTAACGAAAGAGCTTCTCTTTAGCAGCTCCACACGAGTCCCAGGACTGATTCCTATTGGACTGACCTGAGTGGCAGCGGTCTTGGGTAGCAGACTGCGTAGGGTACAGGTAAGGAGTGCTCAAGGGTCAGCAGTTCCAGGCATCAGTCATGTCAATGACCCACAAGCTCAAAAGGCTTTACAGAGAGTGAGGAAACAACCTTCAGAAGCAGTCCACATCAGAGTGTGGTATAGAAGGGAGGCTATGGGCTTTGGGTAGGAAGAGGTGAAGCCAGAGGAGTAAAAGAGGTGACCCTCTTGCCCTAGTCGAGAGGATATACCACTTATAGCAAAGTTCTGTCACATAGCAAGGCTCATCTGAGCTGCCTGGCACCACACTGCTGGCATGAGCCTCCATGGCTAACCCTGCCACACCACTCTCTCAAGAGGCCAGGTCCAGGTGCCTCTATCCAATGGCCAAGCCCAAGTCCTTGTCTTCCCCAAAGCTATTCCAGGCAGGAAGAGGCCCCACCTGGGTCCTGGGGCTTCCTCATACAAAAGTGGAAAGGGAATCTGCCCATGAAAGTCAGGGTGCTATGGGCAGAGGTGATTGGTCAGATAGCCCTAAAGCAACAAACATGTATGGCATCTCAAACGCGTGACTTTTCCACTCATCATAGCTGTTCTCTCTGTGCTACATCTGGAAGCATGACCGTTACCAATCTCACACAAAGAAAACAAATCTCTAGTCAACACTAAAAGCATTTAGTACACCCATCCATAAGATCAGAGGACAAAAAGGTGCTTGTTTTATTTCATCATTGATGGCATCACATCAATCTACCTTTCTACTTCTTTCTATGTATCCCCAACTCCTACCCCAAAGGTCTCCACCACCCTGGAACTTACATAAATAAGCAAGAATACTAAGAAAGGTATCATAGACCATCAGTTTAAAAATCCCTCAGATGGGCACAACAGCTCTTTCAATACAACAATGAGGAGAAACCCAGTTCTAGGACAGGACTGTGCTGGAAGGGGACCTGAAACAGACACTTCCACGGTGGCACGCCCCCTGGAAACGCTATCTGGACACATGCCTGAGACCCGAGGCAGGAAGAGAAAAAGCAAAAAAGTTGAAAACATCACAGAGTCCTCACGAAACAGTCAGACATGCTAAGTTTCTATGTCTATTCTCTTATTTATTAAAAGAGAGAGATCTAAGCGTTAAGTGTGCAAAAAAAAATTATTTCATGAAAGCGTCACACATACATGCACATACACAAGGTGGGGGTAGAAAACCATCCATTAGAAGCATAGACGCCTTTGCATACTGATTTGTAATAATGGCCAAGACATATTATACAGTGGAAAAGGCAAGTTGTTGCACACTGTGATGAGCAGGGTATCAACTTCGTAAAAATAAGGAGTAATTACATACACATTCATACTTGTGTATTCTTAAAATATCTCAGAAGGGTATATGAGGAAACTAATGAAAGTGGTAGCAGTGGTTGGGGGGCTGGGACTAGATGGACACTCTTCACCAGTTTCTCCTCCTGAAAGAAAGGGTTGTGAAAGCCAAGAAAAAAACTGAGATGCACTGGTTTATATTACACCATGGATTTACAAAGGAATGGAACATCCACATGTATTTATAATCTATTCAAAATTGTAAATGGGGAAGGAGTAATGCATTTCACATTTAACCAACAGGAAAGTAAGCTGTAGTGCTAGGGGGTTTGCGTAGACGACCCAACCCTTTTCAGAGAACACAGCCTTTTACCCCCGCTCCTAGGAACAAAGTCTTAGGCAAATGAGATCTTTTTAGAAAAATCATTGGGAAATCTTGAATTGCTTGATTGATCTATAATTAACTGAGACCTGGGGTTTTTCTTTAAGAATTTGTTTCTCCTGCTTCCTATGTATTCCTTATGTAATGGAAGCACAAGAATCAGCAACATTCTTTTCTAACCTTTGGGGAAACAGTTAAACACGGGCACAGGAGGTTTTAAGAAGCCAAGAGTCACAAGAAGAAAGAAGCACCCACATGCTTTAGTCCACTTCTAGGAAATTTCTTAAACACACTCTGAAATGTAGAAAAGCAGATCTGCTAAAGAGAAAGGAAATTTGAAAGCATGACAAAAGCAAACAAAGACCATTATGAAAGAGACGTCAAAAGCTACCTGCCTCCCACAGGAGAAAGAAACAAGAACAAGAAATTCAAATTATTGTTCTACTAACTAAATATGACTCTATACTTGCAAAATAAAGAGTTGCAGTTCTGTTGTCAACATCCTGAATATATGTAAATGAATGCATTTTTCATTAGTAAAATGTTAAGAAAGATGATATCAGCTGTGTGAAAGAACACAGGAATCTTCCAACATTGCTTGAATAGTTGTTTTAAAAGGTTTGCTCCGATCCGTTAAAAATGTGAACTGAGGAATGAAAAGACACTTGGTGTTTTGCTCCAGCAGGGCTAGGAGATAACTTACTCAAGAGTACACCTCCCAGAAGAAAGGAGAGAAGGAAGTAGCAACTGTCATTGCTGACACTCCTGTGTGTGGGGGCACTTGATAAACATCGTCTGATTGAATCCTTACAACCCCTCAATGAGGTAGATACTGTTATTCTCCCTATTTTTCAAATGAGGGAACAGACACCAAGAGGTTAAGTGATTACCCAAGATACTCAGCGGGACATTGCATGCAGGGGTCTCTGTTGGGAGTGGGGTGGGAGAGGGGTGCAGCTGGAGGTGGGGCGGCTAAAATTCTCCCATTTGCTCTTAACCTCACTTCTATTGGGGCCAACCTAATTTCACACATGGCCTGTATTCCCTGGTGCTCAAGTTAATTTGTCAGATTGTCCTACATTTTCCTTCAGAGAGTGACTATTTGGAGGCTCTTAGTCACAAGGGCACGAACGTCTTTTCTAAGTGGGCACTGTATCTGCTAATTAAGGAAGACTGAAGGCTGGAACAAGCAGAGGGCAGTCTCTGACTCACCCTCTTTGGCTTCAGCTATGAAAATAGACCCTGGAGCTTCAAAAGAAGAGAGCTGGTAAAAGGCACAGCTGGGGCACTACCCTTCAACAGGTTGAAAACCATTTGAACATGGCTTCTGTCTGACCCAGAAATAAGGCTTCTACACCTGAAATTCGTTCAGACACTCATCAAAAATTTCTCTGCCTCTTTATTCTGTGCCTCTGGAGCCACAGATAATCTCAACTCAAATATTCCAGAGCACCTCCTCCCATTGGCAAAGGAGGACCGAAGCTGTCTAATTTTAGGGTCCAACAGTTGGCATGCAATTAAAACTATATTTATTATGGGCTTCGAAGCAGAATAATTTATTTATAGGTAAATTAGGATCACTGCAATACAAACATGCTCCCACGGATCGGGATTTAGCTATGCTCAACCAGGAACCGTAAGAACTCTGCCATTTTTTACAACATGGGGCTTATTGTTTCAAAACAAGCAAAAGATCAGACACTTCTAGTCTCCTTCTCAGCATCAATCCCCAGTGCTGCAGCAGGGTTACAGTCAACACTATATTTTAGCATTGATAATGACTTGAGATATTTCATCAAAGAAAACGATAAACAAGAAAATGTGTTCCCCTTCCTGAAGAGAAATTATGTTAGTGTTAAAGTTCAGAAACGCAGACTGAGAGTTTGTTTTTTTTCTTTAAAAACTTTAATGACCAGAAATTTAGACTGGGATAGATGAGTCTAATTTTGCTGGTTTATTTTGTGTCATTGATTAGCTAAAACAGAGTGGAAAAAGCATATCTTATTATTTAAATAATAAGAAATAAAAGAAAAATAAAATAGCTAATAGTAGGCAACCATTGTTCTCCTGAAAACAAGGTTACCATAATACTCCTGTCAATTCAATATCACCTTTTATTTAAGTTTTCCAACCAAATCAGAGTATGTTCCCACCTCTGGTACAGCAGCTTTACAAAATAAATGGCATACAAAAATACATAAAAGTATGTGTCCTTCCCAAATCAAAAACTGTATGTTCTATGTGGAAGTAAAATATTGTGTTTTTGAACCTGTTTTTGTGTTCTGATGCAGAAATGAGTCTAAAACCTGAAGCTAGGATTTAGTTTTGTAGCTGTTATTTGATCTATTTTCCCCAGATTGAGGACTTTAAATTATTGGTACCCTGTGACGACATTCTCTGGATTACATGTCTCTGCTCTTCTTTTCCTGCCCACTCATTATTACGTATTGGCCCAGGTATAAGTACTCTGACTAGTACCGTCTTGGTCAAACCCATTTAGAAAGAGAAATGGAGAGCTGGTTATTACCCCTGAGTACACAGGCACCTTCCCCTTGGGTCAGTCTTCATCATAGAACCTGTTTTGTTTACATGGAAACAGTCATTGCTATATGAAATAATCTTGCTCACTTATTTGTGCACTTCTTTTTTTTT
>NW_017731506.1:212399-229954 GCF_001890085.2 Hipposideros armiger
GTGGAGGGCAGTGTCACTGGCCCTCATATGTGGGATCCGAACCGGGGCCCTCTGGCGTCCCAAGCCAGTTCTTAACCAACGCGCCACTCGGCCGGCCCTATTTGTGTACTTCTTTATTATCTGTCTCTTCTTACTAGAACATGTTTTCCATGAGGTTAAGAAACTCGTCTTTCTAATTTATCCCTGTGTCCCCAGCATCTAGAAGAGAGCCTAGCCTGTAAGAGAGAGTCAACCAACATTTACTGAAGGAATGAATTCCCTAATGCTTTTGGGAGTACAAACAATGGGTCTTAAAGACAGTACTCAAGGATCTTAGGCTCTTCTATGGAATCTCATAGATCATACAGAGTTGGCAAGTTTTTGTTAAAAGACCGAAGAGTGAATCTATCAGACATTATGGGCCACATGGTCACAGCCATGACTACTCAATTGTGCTGCTGTGCCAGGAAAGCAGCCACACACACTATTATGAATGAGCAGGGCTATGTTCCAACAAAACTTTATGTACAAAATCAGTCACTGGTGGGCTGAAGTTTGCTGACCTCTTCTAAATGAACAGTATCCCAACAGAAGAACCATTTCCTCCACTTCCATGCCCAGCCACTGCCTTACTTTACTCACATCCACCTCCTAGTCTCACACAGAACCATTGGCTTAGCTGAAGCGAGGTCACAGGCAGAACCCTCACCGCAATGGGGTGCAGCAATGAATGTTTATTTCGCGAGCTTCTATGAGCAAGTCAAGCCAGAAGGCGGTTGGAATGGGTTTTGAGTTGATAGCACTTTCCACGCAGATCCTGGGGGCCAGGGCTGCTTCCCTTTCTTTCGACACCAGCTCAGAGAACAAGGGGGCTTCGGCTTGAGGATCTGTGGTATAACCACATTTTTTGGAAGAAAAGTGGCATCTCAAATTGCTTAGAGGGTGGCTGCCACAGGAACATTTTCAGCTTGTTAGTGAAAGCCACACAAGTAGGAAGGTGAAGAGCTGGGATAATTACCCAGATATCAAAACAACTTTGCCTGATCGCTAAGGCAAAAGGTAAGAAAGAAAAAAACACGCCTCAAAATTCAAATAATTGCTTTAGTCCTTTTTTTTTTTTTGTACTTGTAGACACATCTTGAAACCCTGAGACCAATAAGGTGATTGTGGGAATTGCTCCGTCTAGACACTGAACACTAGCTCCTGAGCACACCTGTCAGGTCCACACAGGAACGTCATGCAACCTACCCTTGAATACAGAGGGGTAAACAAAATAAGCTAAATAAATCAATTTAGCTTATTTTTATCTATTAATAGATAAATGCTATGAGATAAGAGCTGAAAATAGCACAATTGTACAAGGAAAGTTGGACTTATAACGACAGTTGTTTGGTGTGATAGTTCTACTAATCAGAGACCAAACTAAACACAACAAAATTTTAGTAGTTGTTATGTCTGAATAGTGGAATTGTAATGACATTCACTCTTCAAATTTTCAAAAATATGTATATACTGCATATATCGTCCTTTTTTGGGTAGATTTATTGCTTAATGATTTGTTACTCTGGGTTTATCCCTCCAGAGCTATTTGTGTTGCTCTGCACACAGGAGGCTGCCCTGCATGGGTTGCATCACCCATCCACCTGGCTGCCACAGGTTGATTTCTCAAGGAGACTGAAATGGAGTTTGCAATAATATAATCCTTTTTAAAAAGAGAGCAATTTACTCCCAAATAATAAGTCAATATATAGGTACTTATTTATAATGCATTTATTATTTTTACCCCTTCATTAACTATTTAGAGTCCATTAGTCCAGGATTATGTCTAACACATATAAGCCTAAAATATACTTGAGATATTATCCTTTTCTCACGAAGCTCACAATGGAATGAACAAAAAAGAAAAACTGCAAAAGGCAAAGTGATCCTAGACATATTTATGTAAAGAGAAACTGTTCATTTTTTAAGGAAAGGAATGTAAATACTGATATGCGCATGTAATTCTTGGATGCACGAAGTTTGTTATTCAGTGAGTGGGTGAGGAGGTTGGGGAACAGTTAAAGGAACAACACACTGTAGGGAAGAAAAATAAAGATGTTCATACAAAGTGGCTAGTGTTGGCTGAGATATCAGTTCAGTGGTGTCCTCAATTTCTTAATAGAACCCAGTGACCAAAAATATCATTTGTTCGTATATGTGTAACAAGTCTTCTTCGGGATTCAAAACACATTAGAAAAGTCACAGCCACTGAATTTTCTAATGAAACGAATCAGAACAAAAGGTGTTACATGTCTTAGTCTATTTGGGCTGCTATAACAAAATACCAAAGGCTGGGTAGATTATAAATAACATTTATTTCTCACAGTTCTGGAGGCTGTAAGTCCAAGATCAAGGTGCCAGCAATTTCAGTGTCCTATGAGGCCCGCTTCCTGGTTCACAGACGGATGGCTATCTTCTCACTGTGTCCTCACATGGCAGAAGGGGAAAGGGGGCTCTCAGAGGTCTCTATTATAAGGGCACTAATCCCATTCACCAGGGCTCTGTCCTCATCACCTCCCAAAGGCCCCACCTCCAAATACCAGCACACTGGGTATTAGGTTTCAACACAAATGTTTTTTTGGGGGGGAGGGGATACAAAGATTAAGTCTATAACATTATGTCCTAGTATTTGCAAACAGCATACTAAAAATATACAAGGTAGCCTAGCATGTTCTGAATGTCAGATCCAACCCCCTCCAGAGCTTCTTTTTCTATCAAGTGTTTTCACTTATTAAAGTAGAAAGCAAGACTTTAAAGAGATTGGGCCAAGACAACCAAAGTGTCCTTCGACAGGTGACCAGATAAAGAAGATGTGGTATATATACACAATGGAATACTACTAAGCCATAAGAAGAGATGAAATACTGCCATTTGCAACAATGTGGATGGACCTTGAGATTATTATGCTAAGTAAAATAAATCAGACAGAAAAAGTTGAGAACCATATGACTTCACTCATATGTGGGGTATAAAACTGAAAGCAACAAAGGAACAAAACAAACAAAGAAACAAAAACTCATAGACACAGGGCCGGCCGAGCGGCGCGATGGTTAAGAACTGGCTTGGGACGCCAGAGGGCCCCGGTTCGGATCCCACATATGAGGGCCAGTGACACTGCCCTCTACAGCTAAGATGCTGAACAACAGCTCAACCTGGAGCTGGGCTGCTGTGAGTCGCCGGTGACGGCGTAGGCTGCAGCCCCTGTGGCAGTGGGTTGCCATGGGCTACCGTATGTAGCCAGCAGCCAGCATGAGCGGCCAGCAGCTGCAGTGAGCGGCCGTCCAGAAGCCGGCGACTGATCTGCCTTGCCCGGGAAGAGCGCAATGATGGTGCCAACTTGGGCCAGTGAAGCAACATCCTCCACAACTAGACTGAAGAACAAAATGACAGCAACTTGTCTGTTCCCCTTCCCCCAATTCCCCAATTAAAAAAAAAATCTTTAAAAAAACAAACAAACAAACAAACAAAAAAACAACTCATAGACACAGACAACAGTTTAGTGGTTACTAGAAGGTAAGGGGGGAGGGTGGGTGGTAGAAGAGGGAAAAGGGGGTCAAATATATGGTGATTTAAGGAGAACTGACTGTGGGTGGTGAGCACACAATGTGATATATACAGAGAGTGCCAAAAAAATACATACACATTTTAAGAAAGGAGAAAACTGTATTAAACTTATAATACTCAATATATATTGATAACAAAAGATGTATACAAGTCATGTGCATACATTTTTTTGGCACCCCCAGTAGATTATGTATTATAGAATTGTACACTAGAAGCCTGTATAATTTTACTAACCATTGTCACTCCAATAAATTTAATTAAAAAAAAACAATAATAAAACTTTAAAGAGATTGACTCAAACCCTGTACTGATCTTCTTTCTTTAGATTAACAAGAATATTCTCTCCTAGGCTGGTGGTCAATTTCCAATCAAACATTCTTATAGTGGCGTCTACCCAGTGTTCTGCGACCTGTTTCTCCACCAACACTGGTCTGTGAAAGTCTGTGAAATGTGGTTTACATTCAAGGGATTTTTTAACAAGGGAATAGCCCTGTTCACCTTTGTCTAGGTTGCAACTTAACCACATTTGCATAAAAAAAAAGATTAGTATTAGGACAAAGCTGAGTTTACTGGCTATAAAGAGAAAATGTGTCACTAAGGGACAAAACTGGAACCAATGGTTCTCCCCACTAAGGGATCTCTAGCCAGAAGGGCGCCAACACTCAACACAAGTATTCGGAGTCAAGCCATACCCCTCCCTCCTCAAATCTCTTTATGTCTACTGACCTAAATGTAAGCCGAGACAAAAAAGGAAGCGTGATGTGCTCACATCAGCAGCACATATACTAAAATTGGAGTGATACAGAGAAGATTAGCATGGCCCCTAAAAACTGAAAAGTAAAAAAAAAAAAAAAAGGAAGCATGTCCACAGTTGGGTTCAGACATATACAGACAGGGCTGACAGCCTTCGGGCTCTGACAGAAGCCAGCTTGCTGGGTCAGAGAGGTCTCTAAGAGCAAGTTTACCATTTTGAAGCAGCCTGGCTGACTTAGCAATAAGGCTTGAGTGTCAGAGGTAAGTGGATTCAGATAAACAATACTTAAATCCATCCTGACCTAGCTACCAGGGTGGCATGTCTCCACATATGCCCTGGGGAGAAAAAGCCTTGTGTCCCAGGCCTGATAAAGCTCTCCCCAAACTCTGCAAGCCTCCAGAACTGACGCAGCCTTCCGCAGGAGTGGGGGGGCAGAGGTAACACCCACCACACACAGGGGAGCTGAGAGATTGTCAGGCTTCATGAGGAAAAGTTTTGCTCAAGGTAAGGATAACGTTTTTAAATACATAGTCACATTAACAGAACTTTTTTTCTTATAAAGTAGTGAGCTCCCTAGCACCGGAAGTGTTTAAGCAGAGATTTAAAAATCTCTGGATGGAAAGTTGGCCTGGCCAGCCTCTAAGGTCCCTTCCAGGATACCTATGCTTCTAGCTCAAAAGTGGACTCAAAGGTGCCATTTTTCTCTGCCACTTTAGTTCAGATCACATGCATATACATGAGAAAGTGTTAAGAGCATGCCAAGAAGCCAACTTCCCTACCTCACAGAACTGCTGTGATGAATAATTTCAGGTGTCAACTTGACTGGGCCCAGATATCTTGTCCTGGGTGTTTCTGTAAGGGTGTTTGAATCAGTAGAGTAAAGCAGATTGCTCTCCATGGTGTGGGTGGGCTTCATCTAATCAGTTGAAGGGCCAAAGACAGCAAGAAGACTGCCCCTCCCCCAAGTAAAAGAACTCTTCGGCAGACTGCCTTTGGACTTCATCTGCACTGCTGGCTGTCCTGAGTCACAAGCCTATAACGGCTGACACTACAGATTTGAACGTTGCCAGCTTCCACAATCACATGAGCCAATTCCTTATACTAAATCTCTCTCCCTCCACTCACCCATCTTAATGGCTTCATCATTCACTCAGTTGCTTAGGCTCAAGGTCTAGAAGGCATCCTTATTTCCTCCTTTTTCCTTCATCTCCAACATCCAATCCTTTAGAAAAAACTATCAGTTATATGCAAAATATATACCAAATCTAACCACGTCTCATCATCTTCTCTGCCACTCCCTGATTCTATTCTTGCTCCCTTCTATCTCTTATCCTTAGAGCTGTGAGTGGTTTTTTTTAAAAAAAACATGAACCTGATCATATCACTTCTACATTCAATATTCTCCATGGTTTCCCATCTCACTCAAAATAAAATCCAAACTCCCCACCAGAGTACTTCTAGCATTCTTTCCCTAAAAGCAGGACTTGTTACTTCATGTGCCTTTGCCTCTCTGGCCTCATGCCTTACCACCCTCCCACCTGGCCTTTCTGTTGTTCCTGGAACATCCAAGCTAGTTCCCACCTCAAGGCCTTCACATTTGCCCAAAACACTGTCCCCAAATTTTCATGATGGCTTTCTCCTTCACAGCATTCATGTCTCAGCTTAAATGCCACCTCCTCTGAGGGGGTCTTCCCTGATTACTGTCTCCTTTCCATCCCTTAACACCGTTTTGATTTCTTCATGGCACTTACATTTGGCTTGAACAGATAGACCTCGAGACAGAATCCATACCACTTGTCCTGGGTCCACCTGCAGAAAAAGCTGGGTCTCCTAACCACCTGAAACTTATCCAATCAGCGCTACAGAAAATTGTTACCTTATAACCTACTGAACCTGACAGCAAGGACAGAGAGATAAAACTCTCCCAAAGTGCATATACTTGTAGAAGGTGGGTCCTGGGCCTCCCCCAGGTGTGCTTACTGCTTGGGAGACAGCAGTAAAATGAGAATACACCTGTCATGAGGTACAGGCTGGCCAGGGAAACCTGACAGGGCCGAGCCACCAAACTCTGCAATCAGATATTACTTCTCCTTGGGAGTAAGGGATGGAGAGAAGGCCTGCTACTGGAAGATCCTTTGTGGAAACACAGGCCTGGGGACTAGGGGTCACTCTATCAATTTAGGGTAATAAAACATATTGTTTGAGGCAGTGGACTGAAAGAAAGCAAGTTGACTAGTTCATCTTTATAAGACCCTCCTCCAATCATGACTCTATGATGGAAGAAATGCAATCTCAGTGATGGCATTCAACACCTTATTGTTTTATTTGGAACATCACTCACACTTTACTGGCACCTTACCTATGGCAAATTAAAGTGCACGTCGCCCTACCCCCAATACCTCTTCTACATGAACTTGGTTATATAAGTTAATGATCTTCCTACATCTCCTGTCTTTCACATCATTTGCAAATTAAGTTGCCTTCTCTTCAGTAGCTTTATTATCCTTCTGATTCTCTGTGAATATCTTGCTTAAATCATAGATTCTTCATTTCAATCAAGGTAGCAACAAAGAAGCAACAAACTTAATGGTACAGACTGACACCATGTTGAAGGGCTTAAAAAAACAATAGTAGAGAAAAGTAGAGAACTAAACACCCTCTCCTTCACCCGCCTCCCAAGTGTACCCTCATCATTCTCTGTGTGTTGAATGCTAGGCTAGGTCTTGAGACCATCAAGTCACATGACTGCAAGTCCGATCACCCTGGCTCCATCTGTGACTTGTGTTTGATCTGGATGTCCACCATTTCTCTTGACAGCAAATTACAGGTGAAAGAGTGACATTTTAGTGAGTTGTGAACATTTTTGAAGACAGAAAAAGCAACATAAACTGAACAGGGACCTTAAAAAAATATTGTTTTAAAGCATACATAAAGAAAATTTATAGGAAGAAGGGCAGCATTAACTTGAATTAATATCTATATCACATCAAGGGTCTACCTTGATGTGGATAGGTATTCCCACACCTTGAAAATCATGGGAACTGGTGTGGCATCTAAAGCCATTTCTAAATATACAGATTCTTAACACCATTTCCTTTAAAGTCTTAGTTATAGCTAGGTACTTAAACATCACAAGAGTCTCTTCTGGCATTCTTTTGCTAAGTAGTCAACCAAGGTTTGTTACTAAAAAGATATAAAAATTTAACTGTGTTTCAGCTAGGATTCTTCTACTGCAAGCAATAGAAACTAACACCAGCTAATTTAGCAAGAAAAGGGATTTAGCGAGAGGATATGGTAGCTGATATTCACTGAGGAAAAGATGAAGAACCAGGTCTCAACAGGGACAAGAATTAGGCTGCTCTAGGAATCTAGATAGTTGGAGTCAAAAGGGCGTCTTCAAGATGCCACTGCTGAGTTTAAAAAGTTCCAGTCATTTTGTTTGTATTAAATCCACAGAGATAGTGCATCTGATTGCCCTACCTTAGTCAATGTTTGCAGGACAGTCCCACTAAGACTGTAATTGCTGGGAGAGGGGTTAGTCCACCAAACAAATTTTGGAAGCTGTTACTAGATGACAAGAATGGATGGTGATGGGGGGTGGGGGTGGGGTTTGCATGGTGGAGGGATGCATGAAGGTCTACCCTAGACCACCAAGTGACTAACTGATGGAAGGTATGTTCGTCTTAGTCATGCGCTTTCAAGTATTAATTTGATGCCAGTGACTAATTTCATACATTAAGAAAAGTCTCTTTCTCTGTGCATTGGCTTAACAATCAGGGGCAGCTACTCTGCATGGTAACTGCCTTGAATTTGCACTGGAGGGAATATCTTACGTTCCACTGAAGCTACTGACTCCCTTTCCCATTAAGTCACAAATTCTTTTCATCCATTTCTCATGGTGCACATCCCACATATTTACTTTGTGCTTCTCTTTTTCTGTTTTATGATTCAGGTGTACCTAAATCCCTGCACACCTTGGAGACCCATAAGCTGAATATTGTAACTTTTTTTTTAATCTTTTGCACTATTGTTATTTGGGGGAGAAATATGTACTCCAAACATGGGTGGTTAGACTGCTTTAATATTTCCTCCCATGAGACTCTAAATAAACCAGTATTTTTTTTCATTGCAAATTTTATTTTTATGTTCCATATGAACCAAAGTAATATGCACAGTTCATTTATTTACACCTCTGGGCTTTTTTTTTCTTTCACAAGGTTCTAACAGCTACTTTCAGTAGCCCATGTAAGCCAAGTATCATTTGTGGTGGTGGTGCTGGAGGTGCTACTGGTGGTGTTTGTGAATAGAGGATTTTTTTTTTCGTTTTTTAAGATTTTGACAACTAAGAGAATATTTGCTCTTTCTTTTTTGAAACAAAGGTAAGATAATAATTTGAAAGAAAACATTTTAAGGCTTCAATTTTTTAAATTACTCACAAGGGCAAATATATACTGCCAGTCACTGCTGCTGTTTCAAGGAGTGACAGGAATGATGGGTAATCATCAGCAGGGAGCGTTTTGTTTTATAACTGTTAAGACAAGTTGCCAAGCATTTGTTGCGAGTCCCTGACTCCTCTTCTCCTCACATATCATTCAGTGAAGCCAACAGCAATCCTTTAGGAACTATCTCTAAGCACTTCTATTTCCATTCTTAGCACTCCAGGCCCAGCCACCATCATCTTTCTTCTGAACTAGAAGAGCCACCTGAAGTTTCCCAGCTTCTGCTCACAACACCTGATTCTCCAGACAGCAGCCAGAGTTATCTATCAATAACGTATGGCATGTTGATTTGAGGTCAGAACCCTCTACTGGCTTCCCATTACCACCAGAATAAAATCCAAACTCCTCCACATGGCCACCAAGGCCTGATCTAATGCACCTGTCACCCTCTCCCACGCATGTGCTTTGTCCTTGTCAGTCCTTCAATAACCAAGCTAGAGCCCACCTCAGGGCATTCCACTCGCTATTCTCTCTGTTCTCACTCTATCTCCTAGAGGTTGTCCAGCTTTCTCCTCCCGATTTCTCAGGTCTCAGGGCAAATGGCAGATCCTGGAGAGGCCTGCAGGGATCACCCTTTCTAAATTGCCACCACTGTCCCATTCCTCCTCACGCTCCATTCCTCTACATGGTTCTTATTTTTTTTCCTGCAGAGCATGCATTACTATGTGAAATGATTTTATGTGTGTCTCTCTTCTATGAGAATAGGAATTACCCTAATTATTGCTGATTCTCCAGCTCCTGTGACACTGCCTATCATACAATATGCTCTCAGTCAACACCTGTTGGATGAATGAATTCTCCTGTTTCTGAATACAATAACTATTCCAATGAGCTATTTGTGAACCCAGTTATCGTTACAGAGAAAACTTATTTCAGTGCTGAAAAGGTGAGAATAGATATCTGAAAATGTGGTGGTATAACAGAAACAGAGTTGGAAAGGAACCTTGAGATCCCAGTCATTTCAGAGAGCCTCCTACATGTAGCAGACTGCATTGTCACTGAACGACTGTCAGTAATTCCCTACCTTCTGTACTTAAAGATCTCTGGCAAGAATGCATAGTCACTTGAGGATACAGTACTTTAGAGGATGAAACATGATGAGAAAGCACCTGTTCTGCAGCTGACAAAGGTAACCAGAAGTCTGGGCCTTCTTAAAAATCTAGATCTGGGCTGGCAGAGTGGCTCATTTGGTTAAGAGTGTGAGCTCTGAGCAACAGGGTCACCGGTTTGATTCCCACATGGGCCAGTGAGCTGTGCCCGAGCTGAGCTGCTGCTGAACTGCCAATAGGTGGCAGGATGACTCACCTGGTGAGAGCATGTGATCCTAACAACAAGGTTGCCGGTTCGACTCCCGCACGGGATGGTGGGCTATGCCCACCCACAACTAAGATTGAACACGGCACCTTGAGCTGAGTGGCCACAAGCTGCCAACGGGCGGCCGGATGGCAGCTAGTCTTGGAGCTGAGCTAGCTGCACCCTCCACAACTAAGACTGAAGAACAACTTGGCTGTTCCCCTTCCTCAATTGCCAAATAAAATCTTTAAAACAAACAAAAGAAAATCTAGACCTGTGTCTTGACATTATAGAATTTGCCTAATCTCCTTTGCAGTCTTTTGTGGTCTGACGCTGACCCTACTTTAGTCTCTTACTGTGGAAGCTGATAGATGGTAGCTGTAGTGGCAAGAACTCTGTACTCGGAGTCAGAAAACATAGGTTTAAAGTTAGGAGCACTGACACTTAACCGCCTTGTGACTTTGGTCAAGCTTCAGATGAATGTATTCCCTTATCTATAAAGTGAAAACAATGCCACCTACTTCACAGGTAAGATTGCGGAGTCAGCTCATCCCAATGCCTGTATGCAAGTGCTCAGTGCATGTTAGCTTCCTTCCATCCTTCAAACTCTGTAGCTCTTTTCCTTTCATCCTACAAACTCACAAAAGAACCATTTGGCATGCAATATGTGCTTTTAGAGCATCATTATATAGGCTTTTAAGGTTTGTTTTCTGAGCCTCCCATAATCAGATGAGTGATGTCTAATCGGCCAAGGATGAAGTCTTCTTTGGATAGTAACAGCTTTAGATTTTGAAAATACATTGCCTTCTCTGCATTTTATTCTCAGTGCATCGCTAAAATGACAAGCTGCTTTCCTCAGAATGTATCAGGAATTCTGTTTCTTAGCAACACCCCTCCCACAGGCAATAAAAGACAGGACATCATTCCCTTTGGGCCTTAGGAGTCTCTTTATAATACTGAAAATGGGGCCAATTTTCCCTTAGATGCAGAATTAGTAATCAGCACTCCACCTTTGAAAGACAATACATTTGAGACCCTTAAAAGTAAAGCTTTTGAAAAGTTTGGCACATTTCTCATTCCAGGGCCTGCTATTTCAGGGCTTCTTTTTAAAGATATTATAGAATTTTAATGTATTAGGTCTTACTGCCTTGTTCTTCCTGATTCAAAATTAAGAATGAAGCTTTTCTAATTCAAAGCTCTTTCTTCCTACTACCTTCCAAGTTCCCCTTTCAAGGAAGTAAAACAACTTACTAGTTTTGAATACCAGCTGCACTCTTCACTTTTATATTCTAGATTTCAGGAAATAAAAATTTTACATTTTTAATCAAGTATAAAATAAGCTCATTGTACATGTTAAGTTCATTTAAAGGTTAAAATCCAAATACATCCAGTTTACCTTATTTGATTATCAACCTTGTCACCAAATAATAATAGCTACTATATTTATTAAGAAATTATTATGTGCCAGGTGTTCTACTTACACTTAAAACGCTTTATTCACTCAATAAAAACCTTGCGTGGTAGGTATTATTACTTCTCATTAACTGTGGAACTGAGGCTAAGAAAAGTTAAGGAACTAACTCAAGGTCACACAGCAAGTAATAGACACCCATGCATTTAAGCAACATTAATCTTTATGCTCTAATAAATTATTCATTAGTTCCCGTTTTTATTTTGTATTCTGCTCATCACTGCCTTTGACCTAGTTTGTTGAATCAAACTGAATGAATAAATAAGACCACGTGTAGTTTTACATTTCTAGAAAAGGTAGTATTCAGTAGTTACAGAAGGAAACATGAACACATTCATAATACTTAATCCTTTGACACTGTACCTGTATGTTACAAAGAAGGTATGTCGAACGAATTCAGTAGAGTAAAAAGGCTCCAAAGAGCTTTAACTTGTTTTCTGAACAGAGACGTTTCTCATCACAGAGCCACACTACTTTTTCAGCTGTTGGAATATCAAAGAAATTTACTACATCTCTGTGTCTGCAATTCTGACATGTCCTGTGGGTAACTAGGAGACTTGCAAGCAAAACAAATGTGGTCACAATTATTTAAAGTGTGTTCCCATCTGATGGATCTAATTTTTTCTTAAGACACCTGACATTTGAATGGCTATCATTTTCTATGACTAAACACAGTCTTGCCATTATAATTTAATAAGCTACTCCTTAACTTTAATACAAGCACTCCAGCCAGTATACTGTCTGTTATGCTGTTGGCACAGTCCAACAAAGTGCATTACCATTTAGCTATGTATTAGTGTCTTGGAAGGAGATATCGCTCTCTCTAAATTTATACTCATATATAAAATATAAATTTTAACAGATATACATTTATATATATATTACATGTTACATGAAGTATCTTAAGGGTCAATATACAATATATATTTAACGGAATGTTTATGATGAACGGACATATTAAATATACATTTCTCGTTTCAGCTACCTTGAGATATTAGTCCATTGCTAGAGGCGTATGACATTCTTTTAAAGAGCCATTAAACACTAAATGCTTCACATATGTGTAAATAAGAATAAAAATAAAAGTTGTTCTTAGTACACCCAAATTACCCATGAGTGAATTTTTCCAGTAAATTAGAGGAAATGCACTATGCAAATTCTCATCTTCCTTTTGTCCTGAACAATGCAGGAAGATTTACTTGAGCTAGGTCTACAGTGACTGCAAAATGAAGACAGCTCTGTGGCTTAAAAGGTTCTCAGCTCCAAATCTTGGCCTCATTACAGGTTGCTCTAAGCAACTTTGTTCTCTATTGTGGCAGAAGAAAAATGACGCATATGTTCACATTCAGAACTGAATTCCAGGGCCATACCCAAGGTCATATACGATTATCAGCACAACTATAATTCTATGCTTTTCTGATCCATTAACAAAGTATAACTGAATTCTAGGGAGAATATCAATATAAGAATGACCTTGATCCAACTCTTTTATCAAACTGAAAATCTCTTAATAACTCTGGTACTTGTCAGCACAAGTTGAAATGAGACTAGCTTAGTGCAGACTACCCACTTGTTCCAAATGCATGGAAATGCTGGATAAATACATCTGCCCTTCCCACCCCCATTTTTTTAATACATAACTGAGTTTGAAAGAAAGGAGAACCCTTGAATTTCAGTAATGAAGAGGGGGGCTCAAAGCCAGTATGTAAGTACACAAGCCAATGCTAACATTGATGGGGTAACAATGCTAGAGACTGAGGGCTTAGCAGCTACAGAAGACATTTCCTTGAGGCCCAATTAGAGAGGGAGCTGAAATATGTAGTGTCAGAAACCTGGGCAAGATTATTCCTTGAGTAAAGGGGCCAAGAAAAACCTTAGCCTTCCAGTCCAGTGAGGCAGCAAGGAAGCTTCGTTGTCTGTCCATTAATATGGATTGGGTTCAAAACAATATGCTTCCATGAGAAACTGGGAATGTAAGCCTGAACATTGCACATAGAATCCAAACTAACTTCACCCTGTAGGAGCCACAAGCTGAAATTTTAATATAAAAACTGATTCTGGAACTCCTGGAGCCCTAGTTGCTCTGTAGAGACAGTACCCAAACCCTAGACACAGAGGTCTTCCATTTGAAGAAATACCACCTGCTGAGGATAGCTAAAAAAATAAAATAAAATTACAACCTCCAGGAGGAAAGGATCCATCATGAAGAAAGCAGCACTATAAACAAGCATTCAGAAACTGAGACAGTACAACTACAGGGGATTATAAAGTAGGAATGTTTACAATGATGAGACAGAAATTGAAAAAGGAACAAGAAAACTTGAACAAAACAGAATTTCTAAAATATAAAAACATAGGCATTGAACTTTTAAAATTTCATAGATGTGTTAGACAGTAGATTAGATAGGACATAATAGAATTAGTGAATGGAAGAGTGATTTAAGAAAAATTACAGAGTCTAGTACAGAGAATGAAGATATGAGAAAAGTTCAGAACAAAGAAGAGACTGAAAAAGTCTAACAATATGTCTAATAGGAGTTCCAGAAGGAAACAATAAAGAGAATGTGGAAGAGTCAATAGACAAAGCTATAATGGATGACAATTTTCCAAAGCTAAAGAAAGAAATGAGTCCACAGATTGAAAACTCACACTGGGTCACAAGAAGTTGGTAAGTAAATAAATCCCACCTAATCACATCATAAGGAAATGGCAAAATGCTGAAGACAGAGAACATCTCAAAGTAAATGAGAGAAAAAATGATTACCCACAATGGGACAAAAAATGACAGAACTTCTCAGCAACATTAGAGGCCAAAAGATAATGCAATAGTATATTTTCAAACTGCTGAGGAGAAACCTGTTAGAGTGAGACATAGTTTAACACACACAGTACCCTCCGCCCCCACCCCAAAATAAGAATATTAAAGGTACTTTATATATCTCTAAAGTATGACAATTAATAAACTGAAACCTCATTTACAATGGAGCCGAGTGGCTAGAAAAGTCTCATGCATGTGTCACTCAACAACAACCACTGACCCCAAAGAAAAATACCTTGCATCTCTGACAGTAAGTAATACCACTTTACTACCTTACAGGAGGAAGAACAGATTCCTCCTTGCCCAGTAACAGCCGATGGGAGACTGCCATAGCTCAGCCAATGAAAAGTCACTATACTTCAAACTTCCAGTTTCCTCCAGTGGACTCTTCATTTACAACAGCCCCTCCGAAGTCCATAAAAGATGGGTTCTCTCCTTTGTTTCTCTGGACTTGCACATGGTTCCTTATGAGACTGTAGGCTACCCTAAATTGCAATTCTTTTTTGTTCACACAAAAAACCATTTTGCTGAAGAAATATTTGCTATTTGTTACAGGTTAACATAAGTATCTAAAGTACTTCAGAGGTAGGCAAATGTTTTTCCAAAAGGAAAGAATGGAGCACAAGTAATTAATAGTACTATTAATGAAACTGGTAAGTAAGTATGTTTGAGCACAAACTACAACAACAAAATGATTCATTTGGATGGGAGGAAGATGAACACCAAGGTGAACCATCATCTTAAATTTCTAACAACTTAGAAGATTAGAGATGGTGCTAAGAGTTACACATTCCAAGGTCCTTGTAGTGTATAGCTCTGCTAAACCAGTATACATGTTGTATTGGTTTTCTAGGGCTGCCATTACAACTTACCATAAAGTTGGCTTAAACCAACAGTAATTTATTCTCTCACAATTGTGAAAGCCAAAGTCCGGGATTGAAGTGTCAACAAGGCTAGTTCTTTCTACAGGCTCTGAGGAAGAATCTGGGTCAGGCCTCTCTCCTAGCTCTTGGTGGCTGCCAACAACCTTTCACATTCCTTAACGTGTGGCTACGTCCCTCCGATCTCTGCCTTTGTCTTCACATGGCCTTTCCTTTATGCCTCCATGCCTTCTTCTAGTCTACATCTTACAAGGGCACTCTTCATTGGATTTAGAGCCCACCCTAATCCTGAATAATCTCATCTTGAGATCCTTACCTTAATTATATCTTCAAAGACCCTTATTCCAAATAAGGTCACACTTAGAGGTTCAGGGTGGACATATCTTTTGAGGACCACAATTCAATTCAACCCAGTACACTTGTTAAAAATGTAAAGGTGGCCACTAAAACAGTGTTTTAAAAAGTGTAATGTATAAATTCTAAACAAATAGAAGGAAAAAGAAATACAGAAAACAGTCTCCTTTAAAGTAGGAAAAGAGAAATAAAAACTAGGTAAAAGCATGGTAAAATAAGGAAGTAGAAGTCCAAATGAGTTAGAAATGACTTTAAATGTAAATAAGTTAAAATTAAAATTCAGAGTAGGTTAAAAACAAAACAAAACCCACATATACCATTGCTGATCAAAATATTCACCGACTTGGGTCCCAGTCTCTTGAATACCTTTCTCAGTGCCTTAGCTTAGCAAGGCAAAAGTACATTCTCATTTAATTAACGTCCTGAAATCATTTTCACCCATCACAACATTAAGAATAGGCTATATGGGGCGGGCCAAGTGGCTCAGCTGGTTAAGAGCTCGCTTGGGAGTGTCAGCTCTGAGCAGCCGGGCTGCAGTTCGGATCCCACATTGAGGGCCAGTGACGCTGGCCCTCTATAGCTAAGATGATGAATGAACAACAGCTGGACCTGGAACTGGGTGGTTGTGAGTCGCGGGCAATGGTGTAGGCTGCAGCAGGACTGCAGTGGGCTGCCATGAGCTACGTGAGTGTCTGGCAGCCAGCATGAGCGGCTGGCAGCCGGTGTGAGCTGCGGGGAGCTGCTGTGAGCGGCCGACCAATGACCGACGACCAATCTGCCTCATCCGGGAAGAGCACAATTATCATACCAACATGGGCCAGTGAAGTGAAGTACTCCACAACTAGACTGAAGAACAAAAACAGCAATTTGTCTACCTGTCTGTTCCCCTTCCCTGATTCCCCAATGCTGTTCCTCTCCCCCCAATTCCCCAATAAAATCTTTTTAAAAAGAATAGGCTATAAACACAGCTTACAGAATAGAAAAAGGGAAAAAACTGCTTTCATACCAAATTTCCCCCATTATAATGATAACTAAGGAGTTAATTTTTCTGGATTAGTTTCAAGATTTTTAAAAAGTAGTTTTAGATGGCTTAAAAGATTAACAAAAGGTCAACACTGAGATTTATTTTTGATCTCTCACTCATCTTCATTCTTCTGCCAATTCAATGTCTTTAAAAGAAAAATTCTTTGAAATTCCAGATTATAGAGAACAGATCTCGTTACTGAACCTGGTAGACAGTGACTGATTTTCAATCATAGTGAGAATGAATTCTGAATGCACCATACGGGCCAGGTTTAATGAGTTCAGAATACAAAAAATGTTACCTGCACACACACACGCGCACACACACACGCGTGCGTGCACACATTCCTACAATTTTATGTAAAAATAAAAATTACACATTTCAAAATGAAATATAAAGTACATATTTAAGCACAATAATGATGTGTCAAAGAAATGAAAAAAATTCAGCCAATGGACTATGCACTGTTCCTCTAAACCTCATTTTGATAAAAAGATGAAATAACGAGCCAGTCCTAACAATGTGAGCTACATTGGTTTTTTTTTGTTTTTTTAAGATATATAATACAACATACAAGCAATTTTAACTCAAGACCTATCTCAATTCTTATTAAATCTAACATGGGGAACACCCTCTGCCCTTCAGAATATAGTTGAAAATTAGCTTTGTTTGCCTCTTCAAAAATATTGCTCACTCTTTAATGGCAAGATTTTTTTTTTTTAAAGATTTTTATTGGGGAATTGGGGGGATGGGAACAGCGCTGGGGAATTGGGGGAAGGGGAACACACAAGTTGCTGTCGTTTTGTTCTTCAGTCTAGTTGTGGAGGATGTTGCTTCACTGGCCCAAGTTGGCACCATCATTGCGCTCCTCCCGGGAGA
>NW_017731506.1:230084-233025 GCF_001890085.2 Hipposideros armiger
CGAGCTGTTGTTCAGCATCTTAGCTGTGGAGGGCAGTGTCACTGGCCCTCATATGTGGGATCCGAACCAGGGTCCTCTGGCATCCCAAGCCAGTTCTTAACCATCGCGCCACTCGGCCGGCCCTTTAATGGCAAGATTTTATTATGAATCTTTGTATTTCTGATTCACTGCATAGTGCTTTGATGGTCAATAGATCTATTAAATGTGTGAATTTACATGACAAATTCCCCCCAGAGGTATTTCCCTTCAATCATAGAAGACCCTTTCCCCTAAACTTTTAGTACATTGGCAGGCTAGAGTTCTGATAGTATGACCCAACAATATTCTTTCATGTCATAGAATATACAAAAAAAGTATGAGGCCTAAAGAAAAGCCGATACATTCAATACAGAGCACCATTGAGGTATCATGAGGGTTACCAGAAATTCTCTTATTTTGACTTTTAGCACAAAATAAATTGTTTTAGTATTAAAACATATAGAATTAAAAGAAAGGCTCTCTTAACCTTGCCCTCACCCACTCCTAACAAGCCTCAAACAACACACTTCATTCTTAAGGTCTTTTCAAAATGGCAGGAAGACAAATTTCACCAACTGAAACTTTTAATTCTATCTCAGTAATCACAACTTCTAAATTTAACATAAAAAACACTAGGAAATCAGCAAAAGCAATGAAAAGCTACTAGTTAGATTTGTTCAACAATCAGCTGAGACAGGAAGAAGAGAACCATTTTAGTTGGCAATAGATTAAATGCATACATTTCTACTTTAATACTGTATACATTGTCTTTTATACATTTCCTTATTTTGATGGTAAGCTATAGCTTATAGTGGGAATCTTACATTACACAAGAATTATTCTCTTTGATGCCTATACAAAATAGTCATTAAAAAAAAGTTTTGTTAGGGACAAAAGGTGTTGCCTTAGGTAACCTTGGAAAATGGTGTTTGGATACTGTAAGGCTAACAACAAAAAGAAACAGAAAAAAGAAATGTGCATAAGCTCTCGTACGTAAATTTCTCACAAGGGTACTGAGTTAGCAATTCTGAAACTATATGATATGTCCACTAGGGTTGAAAAATAAGTAAAAAAGTTGTAGATAATGGGAGTTAGGTTTCTCATAGAGAGAAAGAAGTTACAAATGAGCAAAGGGAAAAACTTGGAATGAATCTTATGGTGCTGGATCAGGAGCTGGAGATAACAGTATGAACTCAGGTTTATTTTAAATATATACAGATAAATACAGAAGTAATTACAGATATTATGTGTACATATGCACATTCAGTCAACAAGCACTTCCAGCTATCAAGTCTTGTGTTCTAAATACCATTCTCCAATTAAAGGAACAGGGTTCCTTGGAGAAAAGGCTGATTCTAGGGTTGGGATAGAGAAAATACAAGATGAGCCTGGAGAAGCTTGTGGTGCCAAAAAGTAAGGGAGGACTAAGACAAAACAAAAAAATGGGGTCATGTCAAAAAACATGATTCCCAATGGCCAAAGATAGAATAATTTGAGCATCAAAAGAAATAATCAGTGTTTTACTATAACACAAAATAAAATGCATATCCATGAGTTTATTCTGAAAAATTGAATGAGAAGGAACACATCTCCCTTATATTAGGATTCCAAATAATAGATGTAGATACCCCATCTACAGGAATTAGAGCTTAATTCCTTTCTTCCTTGAGCAAGCGTTGGACTTAGCAACTGACTTCAAAAGAACAGCATACGGAATTGAAAAATAGTAACCCTCCAATAAAGAACCTGGCAGATACCATCTTATCTAAGTGATCAAGGTTAAAATCACCAGTAATAAGTCATGTTGGTATCATGTATCCCCTGAAGTGATGTCAAGAGAAAGGGATTTCACCTCTGTGGTACTTTCCCAGAAAATCACAATCCCAGTAAAATCATGAGAAACTATCATTGTTTCAAATTGAGGGGCAGTCTACAAAATACCTAACTAGTACTCTTCCAAAGTGTGAATGTTAGGAAAACAAGAAAAGATTGAGAAACTTACAGACTAAGGTGACATGATAACTAATGCATTGTGTTTTAGATTGGGTCCAGGAACAGAAAAATTACATTAGTAGAAAAACTATAAAATCCAAAGGAACCCTATAGTTTGGTTAATTGTCTTGTACCAATGTTAATTTCTTAGTTTTCATAAACTAAATTTGATAAACAGGTACCATATAAGCCGTTAACATTGGTGGGAAGCTGGATGAAAGGTGTACAGGAACTCTCTGTACTACCACTGCAACTTTTCTGTAAATCTGAAATTACTCCAAACTTTTTAAAAGTCTTGGCATATTCAAAAAACAAAATATTCAAGTCTTACCAATTTGTGGAATTCATCTGTAAAATAAAAAATAATTTTCATAGTTCAAACGTATGAAGACCTGTACAAAGTCAGTGATATAGAAAGAACTAAACACTACAAACACCAGCTTATTCTTTAGAAAAACCAGGTTTAAATGTATAAGCTCTTTATGTGTACACCTTCCATAATCTCCTTAAAGTTACATTTAGACGAATAGAAGCTATCCTAACATCAGCTACGGCAGAGATAAATAGGAATTGTTGCCTACTGGCAAAGAATATGGACTTATTTTGCTACTTGATTTTTGTCTAAGATTACCCTAAATGGGCAGGGGGAATATCTCTAATTGTCCCATAACACTCCATTCTAAACACTCCATTTAAAATCATTTTTGACCTAATTCTATTTTCAGAATTTCCCAAAATTTGGCTACCACCCACTACTTTAAGCATTTGTTTGTCCTGGTGTCCGAGTGGAGCGTTGGTTAGGAGTTGGCTTGGGATGCCAGCTCTGAGAAGCAGGTCCCCAGTTCGGATCCCACATGAGGGCCAGTGATGCTGTGCCCTCTACAGCTAAGATGGTGAACAACAGCTCGACCTGGAGCTGGGCTGCAGTGAG
>NW_017731506.1:234005-251948 GCF_001890085.2 Hipposideros armiger
CCCGGTTCGGATCTCACATATGAGGGCCAGTGACACTGCCCTCTACAGCTAAGATGCTGAACAACAGCTCAACCTGGAGCTGGGCTGCTGTGAGTCCCCGGCTATGATGGCCCCTGCTGCAGTGGGTTGCTATGGGCTACCGTGTGTACCCAGCAGCCTCCTTGAGCGGCCGTCCAGAAGCCCGCAACTGATCTGCCTCGCCAAGGAAGAGTGCAATGATGGTGCGAACTTGGGCCAGTGAAGCAATGTCCTCCACAACTAGACTGAAGAACACAAGGACAGCAACTTGTCTGTTCCCATCCCCTAATCCCCCAATAAAAATCTTTAAAAAAAAAAAACACCTGCAAGAAACATACTCAGAGCAGGTCCCCTCCAAGAGCCCTGACCTGGCTGTCCAGTCTTTATTTTTCTTCAGCTGGTCTCTCCTTTCTGTGACTTTTATGTAGAAAACCTGTTTTATTAAGCTGTGGTGCCATTGGGTTTTTTTGTCTCAACTTGAGCCCTTATAATGAGTATACTAAATATTTTGTTTAAAAAAAATCAAGGTGCCTGCTAAATTTTAGAACTAAGTATTATCACAAGCATTCTTTATAGTTTTATAATCTACATTCAATTGCAAGGATGAAATGATTTTAAAACTAAACGTCAATCCTAGGATCAATTAGTACTGGTTGTCTATTAGTAAACAAGGGATAAACCTGCCTGTTATATTTGGTCCTTTAGAAAAAGGAAAAAATGAACAAATAAGGCTCAAGTAGGTCTTAAAATAAATCAAATAGATCTCACTTTACAAGATAGTGTTTACTGCAAAGTTTTGGAAATAACTTTTCTATAACAGACTAAATCTTTTTTTTCCCCACTTTTAATTTTGGCAGTAAAGTCAAATACTTTAAATCGCTACATTCCTTGACCTACACCAAAGTATACGGTGATTAAAAAGCACCTAAATTGTTTTAGTGTTACTACTCATCTAATCCTTTAATGTGCATGCTTTAAATGTATTCCTAAGTTTAAATTTTCAATTTTTTAGGTCAGGGAAATGTATTATTTTTAACATCAGACATAAATATTATAGTAGAAAACAAACGGATAATTCTACAAAGCTAAGTTAATTTTACTAAAGAAAATCTTATTTAAAAGAGTCTTTACAATAAACAAAATGTCAGGTAACATGGCACCCAGGAACCAATTATTTCACAACTCCCACGACCCATATTACTCAAGAAAGAGCCTGCTGATAGTACAGAGATGGGAGCGGGGAGGAGGTAGGGAAGGGGGGGGTAAAAAAAAAATCTTGAAGAAATAGAATACCTTGAGGACATAAGGCCTTTCCTTGATTCAAATCCTCAAAAATACATTCTTATCCTTATAAATTTAAATTTCCTTTTAAATATTGGTGGTGGTATTAGGAGACAAGCACAGAACCAAAGGTAAAAAAATCTAGTTTAATACAGCCCTGTGAAAAGGATGACAGAGCCTCTACTTTTTATAACATGACAGGTTAGTGATTTAAAAGGGGAAAGCCTACTAAACTGGATATTTCAATCTATGCTTGGAGCTTAGAAATTATGGCCAGTAAATTTTTTTGGATCTATTAAAGATTTTTATATTGGGAAACTTACATACAAGGAAAAGACAAACAGTACTAGATTTTATGATTTCAAAGGGATGGAAATAAATTTATAAAACTTACCTTCATACTAATATATTTATGACACACTTCTGAAACTTAATACCAAACCAGTTAAAAAAACAAGGATTAAAAGCAACCCCTCTCCCATACATTTGACAACAAAAGTCTTCCCATCTTCAATTTCTCTGGTCTTTACTGGAAAAAAATTTAGAATAAACTGTACATTAATCATCTTTGTTTTTTACATAGAAGTAGTAATAATAAATGCTATCTCAAGTTCTAACTGCCCATAAATTAGTGTTTTTTGAAGGAGTCCACTAACAAAATATAACATCAGTCAAGTATTAAGTTCATAAGAATACACTTGTACTTGGTGCAAATTTAATTTTATTAAACCTTACAATGAATATTGTGGCATATCATTTTCCATTGTGTGACAATTTATTGGCTGGCACCTGAATACAGTACTTCTTTTGAAAAATACACAATGGGAACTGACAAAAGGGAGAGAAACTAGTTGTTTAGTGATATGTAAGGGCAAAAAAAAAGAGAAAAAAAAAGATGACCAATTAGTTTCCTTAGTATCTAACTCTAAAATTGTTAAAGTTCCAAGCAATAATGTTGCTGTTACAGTGCACAAGAATATGGTTATTACCTCATCCAGCTCCCACAATTCTGAGAAAATTAATTATAAGGATTATTATACCTGTAAAAGTCAACCTAAAGTTTCTGTTGGGCAATATGATGTTAAAGAGTTACCTTTTCAAATATAACCTAACAATTTTCCCAAGTCACAGTAGATAGGGGTCTCTAAAATATTATACATTAAGGTAGTTACTTTACCAGTGATCAGTTACTTAACTTCAAAATCATACTGGGCACCAAATTATCTTATGCTGACTTCTTGGGCTTATGCACCTGTCAGATTCATGGATAAGAAAATTAATATTCTTTAAATCTATACTCCACTTATCCTGATAAAGTAGACTGGTATCTAATCTCAGTAAAATGACCATTTCTTTTATAGAAATGATCAATAGTGGAACATCTAAAATTCAGCAGGCCTTAAAAATGGCGTTTTTATAGAAATATAATCAAAACTTATACATTAACTCCAGCCAACATCACCATGCTACAGTGTCAAGTTTAGTTTGATTCAAATGAGTACATTTAGCTCATTATTAGTCATCTGTGGTTAAAAAAATAAGTTGTTTTGGTTTTTTTTTATTCAGTCTCACAATTTTGAGAATACTTTCTGACACATGCCTAAGTGGTGTCTGAGATCACGTTTATTAACCAACCTCCTCTAAAATAAAATCATGGACAATTTTTAGTTATTAAAATCAGTTTACTGATTTTTCAAGCGCTCCTAATGGCATTTGGGGAGACGGCAAACAGGAGAATTGTATCCTAAGGGAAATAAGGCATTTCAGTTATAAAGACTGAAGGACAGTTCTAAGTTATCTATATTTAGAGGTGGAAAACGCTATGTAAAGAAATCCTTATTTTATACTAGTTGCACAATTCGAGTTTACCTGCAAAACACTGTGAGATGTGCCTGACTATAAAAGCATGTAGGCCCTCCTACCCCTCCCAAAAAAGGAGGGAGAAATATTAAACCTCTTAAAAATCCAGTTGCTCATCTTTTATCTCAAAATTGAGATCAACTAATATAAATTTACTCTACTTGCAAAGCTTTCCTTTTTTTAAAAAAAAAAGTAGCTCATGCATGTATCTATGCATTATATCCCAAGGTTAGAGTCAATGATTTCAAAATACTGATGTCTGATATTTCTAGAATATTTGTCTAAATTACAAATTTTCTTATTATCTGGCAGTTCAAATATTTCATCAAATTTGCCCATGGTAAATATTTAAATCTCTTCAGCCAAAGGTTGGAGAACAACCATCTATATCCAGACCTTTTTCAAAGGTGAAATCAAGTTTACAATCTAGTAAAATAAGGATATCTTTTAAAAAATTAAACCTCAATTATTTAACCAGAAAGTAAGTCTAACGCTGTTTTATTTACTACTCTTCAATACTATTTTACTGATGATGAAATAAACCTAATGTGACTGACTGTTTGCAATGATGACTCCTTAAATACCATTACATCAACCCTCAGAATAAAATGTGAACACAAAAATCCGAGTGATCCAGCTCATTAAATTCACAGGTCAACTGAATTTTTGTCAAACCAATAAGGAGTTTTTATTCAGAACAATTTTGTTAAGACATTTGCAGGGCAAATATGCCATCATAAATTTTATTCTGAGTAACAGTAAAGTGCTGAATGATAATTACCTGAATCTTTTTTTAGTACTTTTCACTTATCTTTTCTTCAGTTAAAAGAGCCCTTTCTGTGGCATTAGCAAAACTGTTAAAAAAAAAAAATCAAAAAAAAAAAAGTAAAGAAAGAAGAGCTAACTTTCAGTAAGAGAACAGGAAGCACTGCAACCTTTTGTGTTTAACTATGGTGACAAATAATTGAGACCAAAGTAATTCATGCAAGTTATCTTTAAAGGTATGCTTAAGCTTGAAGAAAGAAAGAACACCGTTACTGACCTTTGATACTATGGCAGTAAATTGCATACTAAAATACCTTAATTATCCTAGGTGCCTAGATCTGGCTTGGCAAGCATCATGCCACTGACATGCTTTTAGCTCTTTTTGTCACTAAAAGTGATTTGCAGTTCAATTACTGAATATTTCAATGTGACTCATTAAGCTGTGTGATAAACTTTAGGTTAAATTTAAGCAAATTCTCTACACCTAATGACATCATCAGCACAAGCAGGACAATGCTGGCACAGCATGAAAGGTGGGTCATTTTATAGTCTTCCTTTTACTGCATGATATATTAAGATGACAGACCTAAATTTCAACTGGGTTAATGAGTTAGAATAGACTTGTTTCCCAAATTTAGCACACAATAATTTCAGTGGATGAGAGAAAGAAATCTCAGACGTGAAGGAAAAAAAAAAAAGCTTGAGCTCAGGTAGCTAACCAGTCGCTCTAAAAATTGTCATGCTACAAGAGTACTTTCATAAAATGAACTTTGTAACAAACTTAACAGTGTTTTGAGTTGAAGTTGACCAACTGCTGCATAGAAAATATGCTAACATACAACAGTCAAGTTTAAGCCTGTGCATAGAGAAGATAAAGCACTTATGGTAACTGCAAATGGTAACAAGTCCATAAAGTTTGTACACCCTAGCATAGGTCCATAAGGGAAAACAAAATAAGTAGAAATGGTTCAGAAAAACACTGTAAACGGGAGAAGCTTGAAAAAGAGAAGGGAGCAGAAAAAAAAGACCTTCATTTGTATAAAATTCACAAACCAGAAAAGTATACACACCACTGAAAAATGGTTAACTCTCCCAAACAACCAACAGCAAACAAAACTAGAATGGATAAGCCTTTGGCAGACAATTTTAGAAATTTGAATATGACATTACATTTCTCAAAAATTCACAAACAATATATTATATGGTATATTTATATTAAATACTGGGAAACCAATCCTGTAAATTTGATGCTTATAATGCTTTAGCCAATGAGAGCACGATGATATCAAGCTAAATGAATGCTGGTGTTATCACAACAGTGCTCATTTATGAAACAACTGTTAACAATTCGTGCTTTAACAGTGCTAAAATACAGTCAAATTATCATCTATGAAGTGAAACAAACGTCTCTAGCTTTTCTGGGATATGCCCTTTATAATATATTCTATGATTCACTATGACACGAGCAGCAAGACACTGCAATGTGGTATGATTTATGGGCTGGATCAAATTTTTAGCTATTTCCTTTTCGTCCAACAAGTCACTAGCAGTTTGTTTGTGCAAGTTTGTGGCATCAAAATGTGCACCTGATTTAATAAGAAGATTCATGATATCTGGATGGTTGTTCAGAGCAGCAATATGTAGGGGACTGTTGTCATCAGAGTCTCTGACGTTCACATCAGCACCACATTCTATCAGTATCGCAGTAACTTGCAGAGATGGAAATTTACAAACAGGGTACCGCCCTACACATGTAGTATTCTTGTCCACAGCCAGATGAAGAGGACTGAAGTTATTCTTTCCCCTTGGATGCAGCTTAAGAAACCTGTATATAGTCTGCTTTTTGAAATGGTCCTGTTCTAGAGTACAAGGAACTTTTTCTAACAAGCAAATTAAATGCAAAATGATGGAAAGAGCCTTATTTAACTGTAATGGGTCAGGTGGACAATGGATTGGTTTGATAGCTCGCTCTATTTCAAGGACACTTTTACACAGTATGCCCATAAGATCATCAAATGTAACAGTGGTGCCCAGCAGCCCTTTAGCCCTATCCTGCAGCATAAAAGAGAACAGTTCTGCAAAAGATAATAAGCTGCTGGCAGTCATTGGGCTTAAAGGGTCCAAATTGTTCTGCTGCATATCCAAAGCATACTTCCATAGGTTGATGCATCGTTTGAAATTTCCAGAGTCTGCATAGACAGCACCTCTATATCTAATATAATAAGAGGTATCAGGATGAGAAGGACCAAGAATTCGTTCTCTAATTAACAGAGCCTGCATTCTCATCTCATCAGGATCAGCGATAAGGCCTTCCAGCTCTTCTGAACTGTTTACCTCCTTGGCATAATCATAAGCCATTATCAGTGTCTGAGGCACTGGTTTGCTAATTATATTAGTCCTATCACTGTATCTCATGTTCATTGCCTTTTTCCAGTATTTCAAAGCCCCAAGTAGATCTCTTTTTTTGTCTACAAATGTGGCTCCCAAAAGCTCTAAAGCATTGATCCGCTCCGTCTTGCTGGTCTGTGCATGGTGAGTCAGAAAATCCACAATATTTGTGTGACCGGTCACACTTGCTGAGAGAAGGGGAGTCATTCCATAACCATCCTTTTCCATCTTGGCACAATACATAAGAAGCATCTTCATGATGTCCAAACTTCCAGATTCTGCGCAATCATGCAATGCAGTATTACCTTAAAGAGAAGAAAAAAGAGGTAACATATTTTGAGGGACCAGGATACAATGTAATACATTTATATACTTTAGAACCTAAAGAAAAGCAGGCAGCTCCAAGCCGCCCTTTAATGGGACATACTTTAATTGATTAAAAATAAGAAAAAACCATCCCCAGCACCTAAAACTAATGTCTGACACATAGCAGGGGTTAAAGAAATAGTTGTTAAATTTGTTGAATAAATGAAATAGCCAAATTAGGCATGAAAAGATATCCAGTCACTAGATGAAATTCAAAAGTAATCCATGGCCTCTTGGTATTTCTAATAATGTCTTCAAGTATATATTCTATAACTAAAAACTGATGAAATGAAATTAACCAGCTATTCAGTTTTGCTGACAGACACTTATTTCTGGGTCAGCTTCCACATAAAGAAACGAGAAATGTACTCTACAATATCTAAGATTCTCCAATTTGATTCTAATAGTAGTCAGAAATTATTTTTTTCAGTATTTCTGATTGCCAAGCGAACTTCAACTGTTTTAGTCCAAATTCTTGGTAACAAACTACTTTTTTCAAAAAGGTCTCATAAGAAAAACAAGTCCACTGAAATCTGAAAAATATGTGGGTGGTTCAATATGAAGTTTAAAAGGAGACATCTCAAGTCTTTTCATAATAGATTATTTCCCATTGTAATTTAATTTTAAACAATCTTTTCAGAGGTACTAAATGTTCTAATGAAGTCCTGTTCTTCCCACACATGGATTAAAACTAACAACAAGCACTGGCACATTAGTAAAACCCTGTGGAACATATTAAGACACAATAACCACCCAAGTATTTTAGCTACTAAAGTTTAATGATAAACATTTTACTAATTACCACAACAAAAATTATCATGCAGACCTTTGATATTCACATACAGTGTTTAAATAAATTTGAACAGTGAGTCATTTTCGGCATGTGTGCAGAAAGGAGTTAACAGAGCTGGCTGAGACAGACCTGCTTACAAGGACAGCCCTTAGCGGGCATCTGGGAACCTGGTAGGTAAACACAAGATACAGAAATTTTCCTAAATGACAAGGGTAGCTCACTGTTTGTACAAACAATGCAGTTTATGCTGAACGCCTGATTTCCTTTTGGGATTTTAGAATTTTGGATATGTGCTCAGGAAAGGGTGTTTGTTTATATGACTAGCACCCAATAAAAATCCTGGGCACGGAGTCTCTAATTAGATTAGTTTCTCTGGGCAGAAACAATGCACACGCGCATTACATTGCTAAGGGGAAGACAGTGCTCTGTGTGACCTATCATGAGTAGGAGAACATAAGAAAGCCTGCACATAGATTCCCCTAGATCTCACCTGTGCCTTCGCTTTATGACCCAGCTGCGTGTCATTATTACATCACTGTAATAAATCTTAGCTATGAGTACAACTATATGCTGGGTCACCTCCAAACATGGGGGTGACCTTCGGGGCCCCTGACACAGCATGTGTACTAGAAAGTAGTTTAAACCTGAATACTTCACATAACAAATCTAAAACTAAAATTCCAAAAATGTAAAAATTGTAATATATTAGGACTTTAATCTTTCCACGAGTTTATCCTATTTAGTCTTCTACGGTATCTAAAGGGACTAAATTATCTGGATATTTATTCTGACCCAGGATTTCAATGGTCTACAATGGAATAGTGTCTGTCAGAATGTTTTAGCAACGTGTATGGTATTCAAGCACTGAGAGAGCCCAGAACTTCAAAATGCTGATGTTCATTTGCTCAAAATAATTTCAATTAAACATGACTATTACTAAGTATATTTAAAAATCTTTTTTGAATTAAGAATCCCTAATATTCTCATTTTTCTCTAAAAAAATAGACAACATAAGAGAAATATAAAGAGAAGGCTTAGATGGCATTCTTCTCTATTCAGTAATAAAATCAAGGATAAGAATGAAGCGAAATCCAGTGTTTTTAATTAACTGAATTGCTGTATTGGAAAAATACAGAATATATATTTTGAATACATCATATATTGAAAAACAATGGTGGTTTAAAAAAGAATAAGGAAGACTTTTATATCTAGTAATGGCAGGCGTAATATGATCATCTTCTCACTAGAAACTAGAGAAGCTGAAAAATGTACATTTAAAAATCTTTTTGGGGGCCTGCCTGGTTAAGAGCTGGCTTGGGACGCCAGCTCTGAGCAGCAGGGTCCCGGTTCAGATCTCACATGAGGGCCAGTGACACTGCTCTGCAGCTAAGATGGTGAACAACAGCTCAACCTGGAGCTGGGCTGCCATGAGTCACGGCGACAGCGTAGGCTGCAGCCCCTGCTGCAGTGGGCTGCCATAAGCTACTGGGTGGCTGGCAGCCAGCATGAGCGGCCAGCAGCCAGTGTGAGCTGCCAAGAGCCGCTGTGAGCGGCCGTCCAGAGGCCAGCGACCAATCTGCCTCACCCGGGAAGAGCACACTGATAATACCAACATGGGCCAGTGAAGCGACATCCTCCACAACTAGACTGAAGAATAAAAAGGCCAGCAACTTGTCTGCTGCCCTTCCCCCGATTCCCCAGCATTGTTCCCCTCCCCCAATTCCCCAATAAAATGTTTAAAAAAAAAACTGTTTGGTATCATGTAAGCGCCTAACAAGGGGACAACATCCAGGAAAAGAAAGAAAATTATAGAAATATATTCCAGAATTTGGGGGAGCTTCCCCCAGTGGCCTCTACCACTTCTGGAAGAGGCAGATGCAAATCTCAGGCTAGGGGAATAAACTGAAGTCCAGGATCCACTAAGAAGGGAACTTTAAAATCTCCCTAAACTTTGAGTTACAGCTCTGAAGGTCTACATTTAAAATATCTCAATATTAAAGTAATCCAGGATTGCTCATATATATTATCAAAAGCCAGAAGCAAATACAAATACTATTTAGAAGAAAATACTGTCATACTGTCAAATTATTTTTTATATTCTTCATTTTAGTATCCCATCAAAAATGGTGGACAGAAGAGAAAACAAGGAACCACAATACAAAAAACTAACAGAAATAAGAGCTGACAGAAAAGCCCAAAAGAAGACCCAAATAATTCAGTTATCAAACACAGACTTTAAAATAATTACTATGCTTAGCATACTCAAACAGATTAAAAAACAATTTCAAGAATTAGACAGAAAACTGGAAACTACAAAAGAGAACCAAACAGACATTCCAGAGCTGAAAAACTCAGTGGGTTTTTCAGCTTTAAAAGCAGACTACTCATAGCTAAATAGAGAACTAGTGAACTAGAAAATAAGTCAGATGAAAATATACAGAAAGAAGCATGGAGGCGAAAGGATGGAAAAGAAGGAGGCTGTAAGAGACAGAAGGGATGTTGTCAGAAGTGTTAATATACTTAAAACCAGAAACCTAGAGAAAGAAAATTAACCCAAAGCAACACTTAAAAAAATCTAGTCTGAGAATTTTCTGAAATTGCTCAAAGATTAAACTATAAATTAAATAAGTTTTACAAAATACCAAGGATATTTTATTTTTAAATCACTTTGACACACACTACAGCAAAACTGCTGAAAACTAAAGACAAAGAGAAGAATCTTTCAGAGAATAGGTGGAAATGACTTATAGACTGACTGAAAAGTTTTCATCAGAAAAAAAAGAAGCTAGGAAACAACAGAATGATATCTTAAAAGCAAATAGCTACCAACTTAGAATTGTATACCCACATCAAGAATAAATGTGAAAGAAAGGACCATTTCAGGTGAGAAAGAAAAACAAGAGAAAAAACTATCATGTTTATTACCGGCAGAGCAGACCTAAATTAAATACTATAGGGTGTTCTTTATGCAAAAAATGAGCTATTAATACATGGAAGCCTGGAGATGTGGGCATAAATATCAACAAAAAGGGTAATTTGTGGGAGTTCTAAATAAATACTGACTTTAAAAATAATGTCTTACACAGAGCTTGAAACACATATAAAAGTAAAATGCTTGACAGCAGTAGCATTAAAGTGGGGTAATTGGAGTTAAAGTATTCTAAGATTTCTGCGTTGCTTGGAAAGAGATAAAATTAGAAATTTATGTTAGCGTTTAATAAGTCAAAGTACTATTATCTAGGGTAACCACTAAAAATAGAGTATGTATATAATTACTACATATTTTCTAATATAGAGAAAAATATGAAATAATGAAAAATAACCCAAAGACAAAAAAGGAGAGGCAAAGAATACAAAACAGGACAAATAAAAATCAAAAAGTAAATAGGAGATTAAAATCCAAATATATTGGGTTATCGGAAAAGTCATGACGTATTTTTCTGTTTTTCATTGCAAAAATGTGTCGACTTTTCCAACAACCCAACATCAGTAATTACATTAAATGCAAGCAAACTAAGTGTTCTAATTAAAAGACAAAAGCTGTCAGACAAAATACAAACACAGAAAACTCAACTATATGGTACGCTAAGAGACACACCTTAAATATAAGGGAAGAAAAAGGCTGAAGTGAAAAGATGGAAAGAAACACATGCCCTGTGCAAAAACTAACCATAAGAAAGCTGTCTGATATTAAAATATCAGACTAAGTAGACTTTAAAGTAAAATGCATTTGTGATAAAGCAAAACATTTTATAATTATATAAAATTCAAAACATAAAGATAATTCTAAATTTGTTTTCAAGTAAAAATATAGGTTTGAATTACATTAAGCAAAAATCAACAGAACTACAAGGAAGAGCAGACAAATCCACAATCACAGTACATTTGAACATACCTTTCTCAGTATGGAACACCCAAATCAATAAGGATATAGAAGATTTGAACACAATTAACAAACTTGATTTAACTGACATATATAAATGAACACTCGACTCAAAACCTGTGAAATACCTTTTTTCCCCCAAAGATAGATGGAGTATATACAAATACTGACCATATTCTAGGCCATAAGTGAGTCTCACACAAATGTCAAAGGGCTGAAATCACTGAGTATGTTTTAAGTTCATAATGCTAGATATCAAAAACAACCAAAAAAAATAACTAGAGAAATCTCCACATATTTCAAATTTTAAAATATACTTTTAAGTAACCCATGGGCCAAAGAAGAAATACCAATGAAAAACAGAAAATATTTTTAACTGCATGCTAATGAAAACACTAAATAACAAATTTCATGGGATATGGCTACAACTGTGCTTAAATGTACATAAGAAGAAAGGTTTTTTTAAAAAATAGCTAAGTTTCTATCTTAAGAAGTTATAGGAGAAAAACTGTAAATTAAAACCAGAGAAAACAGAAACAAATAACAAAGCTGAAATTAATGAAAAAAAATATATCAGCATGCTGCTGGCACAGCATTTTTTATTTTCCTAAGTTTTATTAACTTTATAATCTTACATTAATAACTATGCAAAGTAAAGATAAACTTACTGTACAAATAGAAGACAGAGATCTTAGTAGTAAAACATAAACCCATGTTTCTCAATCGCCATTTCAGAGTACTGCTCATTTGAGTACTGGTCATATTTTAAATGCTAGTCATACTAGATTCCAACATAAGCCAAATCTTATGATAAAACTTCCACCAATTACATTACTTTCCAACTCCAAAGCTTTCATGCTTCCTCTAGGGGAATATTTGAAAATCTTTAAGATGGCTTTCAAAATTCCACAGCATTGATTCTCAAAGCACCATTTGTACGGGGGTGGGAGGGCATTGAGGAAGACATCTATAGTTTTAGAAGGCATGGTATGTGAAGTAAAGCTTAATCCTGGTTAGTGGGAATACACATAAGAAGATACACTATGGGAAATGAATTTTAAAGACTGAGAACTATTTCCCTACCCTACCTCTCCAGCCTCACTTCTTATCATCTCCAATATGCATCCTGCACTGTGAATCTAGCCCAGGAGTTGGCAAACTTTTCTGTAAAAGGCTAGGTAGTGTTTTAGGCTTTACAGACCATAAGGTCTCTGTTGTAACCACTCAACTCTGCCATATAGCAAAAACTATCCATCAACAATACAGTAGCCCCCCTTATTCACAGGGGATATGTTCCAAGACCCCCAGTGAATGCCTGAAACGAAAGATAGTACAAAACCCTATATACGCATATACTGTTCTTTCCTATACATATGTACATACCTATGATCAAGTTTAAACTACTCTTGTGCTTTGGGGGCCATTATTAAGTAAAATAAGAGTTACTCAAACACAAGCACTGCGATACTGCAACAGTCAATCTGATTACCAGGAGGACTGATAAGTGACTATCAGAGGGGTAGTGCATACAGCATGGATATGCTGGACAAAGGAATGATTCACACCCCAGGCAGGACAGTGAGAGATTTCACCCCACTACTTAGAACAGTGTGCAATTTAAAACTTATGAATTGTTTATTCTGTAATTTTCCATTTAATATTTTCAGACCATGGATGACCTTGGGTAACTGAAACCATAAAAAGTGAAACTGCGGATAACGGGGGACTACTGTATGTCAAATTGATGGACATGGCTGTTTTCCAATAAAACCTGACTTATGAACACTGAAATGTAACTTTCCTGTAATTTCCACGTCATGAAATATTATTCACCATTTGATTATTCAACCATTAAAAAATATAAAAACCATTTCTTAGCTCTCAGGCAGTCCAAAAAACAGAAGGCAGACAGGATTTGATTCCTGGGACATAATTTGCCAATACCTAGTCTAATCCAAGACATTAACAATACCTGCCATACTAAGGTAGACATTCTTGTGTTTCACATCACTTCATGCTAAGTACCTCTCCCAGCACCAGAAAGGTGTGCTCATTTCCACCTCCAAGCCTTTGCTCTTAATTTTCCTGTAATACACTCTTCTTTACCTTTTTAAGTTCTTGTCCTTCGTTTCATCAGAATTTAAGCTGCTCAGAGGCCTTCTTCATTATACCTTATTAATTTGTCATTTTGAGAAGGATGGTGAATAAAGGTATCACTCATCCTGGTAGGTAGTCATATTACATCTACTATTACAGTATTATGTAATACCTTACAATAGTATAATGTTACTGCTTCAGAAATAGGTTTTCTTCCCTAAACTGTCTATTCCTAAAGTACTCGTACATCCTATATTTCCTTTATATCCCAGTTAGCAGTTAGCACACTGTTAAAGCTGAGGTAGATTCTTCAATTTTTAATACTTGGTATCACAAAAAAAATGATTCAAACTTAGCTTGAGGACAAGTAAGTTTAAAAAGTAAAACCTTAGAAGGAAATATTTTTTTTTTTAAGATTTTATTGGGGAATTGGGGGAGAGGAACAGCGTTGGGGAATCAGGGAAGGGGAACAGACAAGTTGCTGTCCTTTTGTTCTTCAGTCTAGTTGTGGAGGATGTCGCTTCACTGGCCCATGTTGGTATTATCATTGCGCTGTTCCCGGGTGAGGCAGATGGTTCGCCAGCCACTGGACGGCCGCTCACAGTGGCTCTTGGCAGCTCAGGCCAGCTGCCAGCCGCTCACGGTAGCTTATAGGAGCCCACTGCAGCCTAAGCCGTCGCCGGCAACTCACGGCAGCCCAGCTCCAGGTCGAGCTGTTGTTCACCATCTTAGCTGTAGAGGGCGCAGTATCACTGGCCCATGTGGGATCTGAAACCAGAATCTGCTGCTCAGAGCTGGCGTCCCAAGCCAACTCCTAACCAATGCACCACTCAGCCGGCCTGGAAAGAATCTTCTTAATTGAGGGGATCTTGTTAATACTCTAAGAAATTAAGTATATAATCAACTACAATTTTCATGCCCTGGAAGCCCTAAAGTTTCTGAATTATAGCATTACTTAAAATTTTAGAAAACAGAGGCTTAAAAAGAAGCCTAATTTTAAAGCAACTATAATTTTTGTGTAATGTCTCCAAGTCTCTTTTACATAGTATGTTTTGATAAAGTTGTAATCACAAAACTGTTGCCTACTTCTCACCTCCATCTTGTCATTTTGTCATGTTACCACATGGTCATTCTTATGTCTTTATGGTGAAAGTTTAAGTAAGGAAGCATGTCATTATTTACATAAACACTTTCCTGTTAATGGACATCTGCATGGCTTCAGAATTTTCACTATTAGAACTGGTGCCTAAAAAACTATAAGGACAGATAAAAGACTAGTGATTGCCAGGGGATAGGTGCTGGGAGAGGGGCTGACTACAAAGGGACATGAAGGAACTTTTTCTTCTATCTTTATTGTAGTGGTAGTTAAATTACAGTATGATTGTCAAAACTTACAGAACTGCATACTAAAAAGGATGGATATTACTGTATATAAATCATACTTCAATAAACAAATGACAAAAAAATTAATGCGTACCGGAATAGAATCACAAATGTGATAGCTTAACACACATCTTTAATTCACTTCCAAAGGAATTATAAAATCTCTTAAAAGTTCTTTTATAGTATTCTTCCTACCATTGGAATTACTCTTTGGATTTTAATTTAGATTACCTTTATACCTAGTTATACAGAACATTTTTCCACGTCTGTTCACAAACTTTATTTTCTTTTATGACATGTCTATTTATGCTTCAGTTTCTGGGATTAGTCTTTCTATATAGAAGTACTTTTTAAAATAACCACTTGTCTGTTATATTTACTGTATACAGTCATACCTTGGAGATATTGCAGGTTCGGTTCCAGACCACTGCAAATAAAGTATCGCAATAAAGCAAATCACACGAATTTTCTGGTTTCCAGTATATATACAAGTTATGTTTACACTATACTACAGTCAATTAAGTGTACAATAGCATTGTGCCTATAAAAACAATATACATACCTTAATTAAAATATACTTTCTTGCTAAAAAATGCAAATCGTCATCTGGGCCTTTGGCAAGTCGTAATCTTTTTGCTGGCAGAGGGTCTTGCCTTGATGTTGATGGCTGCTGACTGATCAGGGTGGTTAACTGCTGAAGGTTGGGATGGCTATGGTTAACTTCTCAAAATAAGACAACAGGCACTAACTTTTCTCTAGCTATGAAAGTCCTAGATGGCATCTTCTTCCAATATAAGGCTGTTTCATCTGAAAATCTGTTATAGCAACCTTCCTTTATTATTTTAGCTAGATCTTCTAGATAACTTGTTGCTACTTCTACATCAGCACTTGCTGCTTCACCTTACACTCTGAGGTTATGGAGGTGGCTTCTTTCCTTAAGCCTCATGAATCAACCTCTGCTAGCTTCAAACTTTTCTTCTGCAGCTTCCTTATTTCTCTCAGCCTTCATAGAATTGAAGACAGTTAAGGTCTTGGTCTGGTTTAGGCTTTGGCTTGAGGGAATGTTATGGCTGGTTTGATCTTCTATTCAGACCACTAAAACTTTCTCCATTATCAGCAATAAGGCTGTTTTCATTTTCTTATCATTCATATGTTCACTGGAGTAGAACTTTTAATTTCCTTCAAGAATTTTTTCTTTGTATTCACAACTTGGCTAACTGTTTGGCACCAAAGGCCTAGCCTTCAGCCTATCTTGGCTTTCAACATGCATTCCTCACTAAGCTTAATCATTTCTAGCTTTTGATTTAATATGTGACTCTTCCTTCCACTTGAACACTTAAGATGCCATTATAGGGTTATTAACTGGACTAATTTCAATATTGTTGTACATCAGGGAATAAGGAGGTCCAAGAAGAGGAAGAGAGATGGGGGGGCAAGTCAGTGGAGTAGTAAGATCACACACAACATTTATCGATTAAGTTCACGGTCATATGGTCACTTCATGGTACCCTGGAACAATTGTAACAGTAACAGCAAAGATCACTGATCACAGATCACCAGAACAAATATAATAATGAAAAAGTTTGAAATATTGAGAGAATTACCGAAATGTGACACAGAGACACAAAGTGATCAAATGCTTTTGGAAAAATAGCACCAACAGATTTGCTCAATGCGGGGTTGCCACAAACGTTCAATTTGTAAAAAAACTGTAGTATCTGCAAAGAGCAATAAAGCAAAGTGCAATAAAAAAAGATATGCCTGTAAATTTTGCTCTATCAGTTGTTTCACTTAAGACTGTTAGATATGCTGTATTAAATGCAATTTCTTGTGAAAAAAAAAATTAACCTGAATTTAAAAATAGAATTACGAGGTGTGATCAAACAATACAGTCAATGTTTAATAAAGAAAATTTATTCCAGTAAAAGACACATTGCCATTAATCCCCCTCAAAATACTCCCCCTCGCTTCAAACACACTTATCCCATCGTTCTTGCCACTTTCTGAAGCAGTTCTGAAAGTCCTCTTTTATGAGTGCTTTAGTTGCACTGTCATGGCTGCCTTGATGTCTTGTATTGATTCAAAAGTTTATCTTTCATGGTCATTTTGACTTTGGAGAAGAGCCAGAAGTTGCACGGTGCCAGATCTGGTGAATAAGCTGGATGAGGACACACCGTCATGTTTTCATTTAACAGAAATTGCTGTACCAGAAGCGATGTGAGACACAGAATGCTGTCAAGATGGAGGATGATTTATGTCACACTTTAAAACACACCTTCTCTCAACCATACCTCACACTCAATTGACTGCACCAAACAAGTGGAAACTTGTCACACACTGTTCCTAAGGTTTGACGTACTGCTTCCCATACTGAAGATCCCTGCCTTTCTGTTGGATAGCACTCGGCAGCAGCATTCACCGTATTTGTTGATCACAACAGAAAGGCCCCATGTCACACATCACTTCTGGTATAGCAATTTCTGTCAAATAAAATCATTATAGTGTGCCCTCATCCACCTTATTCATTGAATCTGGTACTGTGTAACTTCTGGCTCTTCCCCAAAGTCAAAATGACCATGATAGGTAAACATTTTTAATTGATTCAGGACATCGAGGCAGCCACAACAGCGCAACTAAAACACTCACAAAGAGGATTTCCAGAACTGCTTCAGAAAGTGGCAAGAATGATGGGATGAGTGCGTCTGAAGCAAGGGAGGTAAAAGGCAATGTCTTTTAATGTAATAAATTTTATGTAAATATTCACCATATTTTTTTATCACACCTCGGACTCCGTTCTGTGACTAGTCTATGCTAAGTTACATGCCAAAGACCAGTAAAATCATATTTAATTTTTGCTAGGTAACTTCGTTAACTTAGACTTTTGGTGCATAACAATATATAGCAAGCACTTTTGAAAACTCAACACACATTTTTCGTGGTTACATGCCCCTTAAAAATCTTTCCATAAGGGCCGGCCAAACGGCACGATGGTTAAGAACTAGCTTGGGACGCCAGAGGGCCCTGGTTTGGATCCCACATATGAGGGCCAGTGACACTGCCCTCCACAGCTAAGATGCTGAACTACAGCTCAACCTGGAGCTGGGCTGCC